>NC_081412.1:506588742-506888742 GCF_030272615.1 Cryptomeria japonica
CTATTGACTGCTTCTTCATCAACAATGATAAATCTAAAAGTGTGGAATATAGGAGTATCTTCTTCCTACATTTGTTGTTGTTTTCTAAGTTGCTCGTGTTGGGCTCTAGTCCAAACTGGCATGTGATTATTTCAAAGTTGTTGAAATTTTTAAAGAACAAAGTCAATAGGTGATTATTGGTTTAGGAAGATATGCTTTGTTGATCTTACCACTATTGTCTGTTTGTTGGGATAAAGCATCTCTTTGTTGAAAAGTATGTCTTTGTATAGTTTTGCCGTCAAATTTTGTACCGCAACTACGTAGGTAGTGACGAAAATGGTGTAGGAATGTCCTATGTTTCAATAAGATCTTGCAATTGATATACAAGAATTTTATCCTTTTTCTGAATAGCTTTGTAACTAGGTTTTCTTTTCTTAGGGTGATACTTAAGAGTCATATAAGCATTTGACAATTCACAAGTTTGTTTGATTCCAATGTTGGTGCAATTTTGGTTTTGATATGACCTAGGTTCAAAATAGGAAAGATATATCCAAGCTTAGGAACCTAGTATAGATTTGATCAAGCTTCGTGATAGAGGATTTGATTATCTTGATGAGAAACTTGACAAAGACGTTGATTTTTGCACTTAAGATGGTTGAATCGATAGCTTGTTAAATGTTGATGTTTATAGAACCTTTTGAGTATAACCTATTGGATTAGTAACCTAGTTGTTTGAGCTAGTTTAAAAATACGTGATGGTTTAGAGACAAACCTACTTCAAGAATTATTTTGATATTGATGTTTTGACACTTTGATTTTGATCTGGTATTTCAAGTGTTGGAAAGCTTTTGTATTCCCCTTTTCAATCAAACTTTTTCAGTAATTTGTTGGATTTTTGCTCTCTTGTAGATGATAATTTTCTTCAATTTTTGACCATTTGGAACATGTTACAGACATAGAAGACACAATGTTTAATAAACAAAATGCACAAGCAAGTACAATCCCTATGGCAGGTTGAGACAATAATTGTTGAATCTCACGTATGGTTTCCCCCGAGGCTACACTATTCAAAGCCGATATTTAGATGCTTGACCCCACTGGCTCCACCCTCGGCACTCACTTCTTTGGGGCAGCCAAGCACTAGTTTCCATGAAATCTCCCCATGGCAAACTTTATATCTCTACTAGGAATCGTATGTATGTAAGCCTCTTAAGAGGTCCGACCTCCTGCACTAACAACTAGAAGGATTTTGGCAACTAGAACAAGTGGTTTCTAGTAAAGGCTTTTGGTCATGTGGCCATACATGCGACACTTTCAGCTCTGTAAATACAGAAGGTTCCTAGCCTATAGAGGTTATTCTCCATAGGGTTTATGGGGAAACATAGTGTTGGTATGAACTTATCAGCGCATGTTGTTTGGGACTTTCGTCACAAACACGATTTATTTATAGTGGATTGGAAGGACTCAGTATTAGCCTGTTTCCACTTTAGGTCATTCCCCTCTCACTGAGCCCCTCAAGGCAGCTCGGGAAGGCAGGCCCTCTAAAGGATTTAATTGCTTGAAAGTAAAGAACGCGTAAAATAGTGGGTTTGGCTTTTTGGTCACCCAATTAAGGGGAGAGCATATACCTACCACTTTCGAGACACGGAATATAAGCGTTATTTTTAACCTTTTCAAAGCAATTTATTGGCTAAGTCCTATTTGGAGATGTTTCTCCAACAAGCATGGTGTTCATTTTAGCCTTTTTAAAAGTCTATGTGCAACTATTTTAGAGAAAATACTAAAGATGCAAGTTGCATGTTGTCAATTCATCCTCTTAGTCAAACTAGATGAACAAGATATGATATATTACTTCCCAAATGAAGACTTTTAATTAACTAGATGATGAAGTGCATAAAATTTGCCTTAAATACCATCCTGCACATGCACGTTAGTAATATGAAAAATCTGATTTCTTGGATATTCGGACTTGCAAGAAAATTTTGTCAATTTTATGAATAGAAGCGCTAATATAACATATGTGCTAACTTTTTGCTCAAAAGTGCTAACCTAGACTACAAAAGCGTTGCTCTATGGATACAAAAGCGCGATTTCTTTGACATATGCACTAACCAAGGGCACAAATGCGCAAACCTGTAATGCAAATGCACAGATTCTAAGACAAAAGCGCTAACCTAGAATGCTCATGCGCTAACCTATGTTGCAAATGTGCTAACCTAGAAGGCAAATGCGCTAACCTGCAGAACAAAAGCTCTGTCAAAATTCACACATGCATGAATCTGCATTACAAATGCGTTAATTTAACTATTTGCGAGATTTTTAAAAGTATATGCGAGTTTTATGAGCCCCATGGTGGGCGCCAAAATGTGTGAGCTTGAATTTCATCCTCAGAATATTACCTGCAATAAGTTAGTTTCACAAAATACAAATGGAAATGCATATAGGAAATCCAAATTCAATCAATGAAACTACATGAAGTACATATGAAATAAAAATGTTATTTTACCTTCATGGCTTATGTCTCATTGTGTCCTAACTCCACTGTTCCTAGTTGCAAATGGTGTGCTCTTAGACAATGCACTGATGGCTTCCAAGATGGCATATGAAGAATGGATTGATAACTTGTAGTTAACTGATACTATGATATGCAAATACTACACATTATGTTAAAAATGATTATGCTATATGATATTATATGATAATTGCTATTTGCTTCAAAACTAAAACTCACAGATGCATATGATTAGCTTGTAAAATGCACTTGAAGTCTCTTGAAGTCTAACTCTCTCTCAACTGAAGCTCTTGATTTTATAGACCTTGAGAGGATTAGATGATGTGGCTTAGATCAACAGTCATGATCAGATCTACAAATTTGAATGGCTATGAGAAAAGGTGAAGGTTGGGAGAAAGGGGGAAGGAGAAGACAAGTGGCACTCATCTCACCTTGATTGGGTTGCTGATTGAGAGAATCTAGGGATGGTTGGAGAAGATTTAGGCATGGTAGGACAAGTGGACTCAAGTCCTTCCTAAGATGTAGGGGGTGTTGGAGAGAATATAGGAAATGGTTATGAAATATGTGTACATAAAAAAAATTCATTAATTTTAGAAGTTGGAGATAAATGATGAATTAATATTTAAGAAATATTAATTTCCTTAGCCACATGATGGATGAGTTGGCAAAGGGAAGATGAAGTGGAGATGGAGGGTGAGTTGGATAAGGGATTAAATAATTTAAGAAATCATTTAATATTTGAGACTATAGGATAGGAGAATAACTATTAAATATTGGATATTTAATTGTTTGGAGGAGATAATTAAATATTAGATATTTAATTAACTTGGTTAAAGGAATAATTAAATACTAGATATTTAATTAATTATAGGAATAAGATAGATGAATTAATTAATAAAATATTAATTAATAGAAAGACATGAAAATGAATTAAATAAATTAATCTTTTCAAATTAACTATTTAATAGAAGAATAAATATTAAATAAATATAAAATATTTATTTAATTGCTTGTAGCCATTTTTATGTGTATACACAAACATTATGCATATACTCCTTTTGGTTCAACAATCAATCACACTGACACTTAACCAAAATTGTCAACACTACTACAAAACAACTCATCGACCTTATAAGCAAAACAATAGGTCGGTAACACATCAAAAAACCTAAGATCTCATAGAGATTACAAACAAATTAGTTCAAACATGACCGTTAGATTACATAGAAATCATCAACATGTTTTTCAAAACAACCTCGATCACTCCTTGATCACCCCTCATCGAATCCTATAACTCATCACGTGGTTTCCACTTCATGCAATGTACTCGCTCATTCCCAAGATAAAAAAATTATCTCAACGTGCCAAAAACCACTTGAAACTCATCATGTGCATCATGCATATGTGGCATAATCATCTCCGATCACCATTTGATCATAGATCAACACAACCGATTCACCGAGCTCCATAGGTTAGGGTTTGGCATATCAACAAGTAGGGTTACCGGTTGATCTCTCTGCTACAATAGTAATGCCGATTTCCTTCACTTGCTCATTTATCAGTTGTAAAGCAACTTTTTAACCGATTACAATTGACATCAATGATAACACAATAGTTCATCAATGCAATCTTCATGAAATGCTAGCAATCTCCCCCTTTGGCATTGATGGCAATACAAATATCAATACCCTTGATTGTGATGACTGAGAGTAATGCACATACACAGTTATATGTATCATGGTTTACATTTTACCATGTAATCTCCTTCAACTGGTTCTCCATGTCTTCAGCTGGTAACTGGCTACAGTTCTTCTCTTTATGAATCATACAGTTATTCTCCCCTAATCAATCATACAGATCTTCTCCCCCTTTGACAGCAATGCCAAAGTGAAAGTAAAACATGCAGTGTCATACTTCACCGTTTTGCATCAAGTTTCTCCCCTGTAGAGTAGCTCCACTCTACACCAATCCTGCATCAAGATCTTCAACAAGCTTTAGGACTGATGTCTTCCACATCTGTTCAACTGACCTCATGTAGGGGTACAACCCCTAGCTGACTTCTAAGATACTCAAAAGTAGTCTGAGGCAAAGGTTTAGTAAAGATATTCGCTAGTTGTTCCATAGTAGATACATGCTCCAATAACACATCTTTACTTTGTACTTTCTCTCTCAAGAAATGATATCTTAGCTCAATATGCTTGGTTCTTGCATGCAACATCGGGTTCTTTGAAATATTTATTGCAGTAGTGTTATCATAGAAAATCCTTACTGGTTTTGTGATCTTCAACTTTAAACCTTCCAAAATGTGTTTCATCCAGATTGCCTGGGTACAATTCATATACGCTGCAACATATTCAACTTTAGCAGTCGACTGTGATATACAACTTTGCTTCGTGTTGCTCCAAGATACAAGCCTTCCTCCAAGAAAGAATGTACCTCCGGTTGTACTTTTCCTATCATCAAAATTTCCTCCAGACTGCATCTATATAGACTTTCAAATTAAAGTTACCTGCATTTGGATACCATAATCCATAATCAATAGTACCTTTCAAATATCTGAATATCCTTTTAGTTGCTACCATGTGTGTCTCCTTTAGGTTCTTCTAAAATCTGGCAACTAATCCAATTTCATGAGCAATATCCGGTCTGTTGTGAACAACATAGTGCAATTTCCCTATCATAGACCTGTACTCCTTTTCATCAACGGATATTGAATAATCCTTCTTAGATAATTTACAGCCTATAACCATTGGTGCCCCAACTAGTTTACAATCTCCCATTCCAAATGTCTTCAATACCTCTTTCACATATTTGGACTGTGTGATAAAGATATCATTTTTAGAATTTGCAAACCTATGAAGAATTTTATCTCACCTACCAGAGACATCTCAAATTCACTTTTCATCTCATTTGCAAAATCATCACTCATGTCATTGTTGCCTCCAAAAAAAATTATCATCCACAAATACCTCATTAACCAGTGTAGTCACATAAATCTGTCCACTTAATTAAATGAATACTTAGTATTTATTTGATTATTTAACCATCAATTAATGAATTAATTAAATTAGTATTTAATTAATTCATCTTAACCCTCTTCTCCTATTAATTAAATAAATTATTCAATTTATTTGATTTAATTCACTTAACCAAATTCAGACCATTAATTAAATAAATAAATCATATTTATTTAATTAAATACTCTCTCACATTTAAATAAATTAGTATTTATTTAAATCCCCCAAAATCCCACCTCTCACATTTAAATAAATTAACATTTATTTAAATCACCTTTATCCTCCACCCACTTGTATTTTCCTACAAATGCAAGTTGCACAATTATTTTAAATAAATAATTTATTTAAAATCACCTTTATCCTCCACCCACTTGTATTTTCCTACAAAAGCAAGTTGCACAACTATTTTAAATAAATTATTTATTTAAAATCCTATTTATCCTCACCCACTTGAAACCTTTAATGGTTTCCCTTAAAGTATTCAAACTTGATGGCTTTAAAGTCTTCAAACTTGATGGCTTCCTTCTATAGTCTTCTTAAGACTTTAATGGTTTTCCTTAAAGTCTTCAAGCCTTTAATGGTTTCCCTCAAAGTCTTCAAGCATTTTAATGCTTTATCTTTCTTTTTCTCATTTAAATAAATTAATATTTATTTGAATATTTATCCAAAAGCAAATTACACCATTTAATTGAAATAAATGATTTTATTTTAATTGAAAATACCAAAATTTCTCCCACTTGCATTTTCCTACAAAATCCACTTGCATGCCTAAACCCCTTCTAGAATTTTCTAATCACTTCTAAATAACCTAACCCCTTCTCTAAACTTTGTCACATTCCTAAGCAAAAGGGAAGTCACTTCTCAAACCCTCAAAGTCTTTGATAACCATTAAAGGCTTTCAACCTTCAACCACTAAATGGCTCAAAGTCTTTGATAACCATTGAAGGCTTTCAACCTTCAACCACTTAATCCCCAAAGTCTCCAATAACCATTAATGGTTACCTCAAACCCTCCCACATGGTTAAAACATTTGTTTTGACTCAACCTCTACCCAACCCAAAGGTCTCATCAGGCCATTAATGCTTTGACCATGATTATCTCTTAAACATTTGCACAAAGGTTTATCCTTGGATTAACTCTTAATCCAATGGGTAATCTTAATTTGGACTTGACCCTTAGCCTCTAGATAACCATGAGGTCTTCTCAGGCCTTTAATGCCTTCAACCTCTTCTCTCAACCCAATCCTATGTTGACACTTGTCACCATTTTATTGGTGCCAATTGTGCACATGGGTCCCCAACTTTCAAACTTGGCCCTTGATTAAACCATTCAATCTTAACCCTTCATTTCCCCATTTCTTCTATAAATAGAACCCTTCTCCTCAAGCAAAAAAAGAGAAGCATTAGAGTATTGTTGTTATACTGGCATTAGCATAGAGCTTTCTCATAGCATCACTATCTACACTTGCATAGCATTTGCTTATCATATTCAACTATCTTGAATCTCCATATGGCATCCATGGCTAGTGCTAAAAGCTGAGAGCTACACTCATTTGGGACTTGGAGAGGAGAGGAACAAGGGAGGAGCAACTATGAGCATCTTGATTAGCTATTTTATTCTATGTTTATATGCTTTCTATTTCATGCTTAATATCTCTCTTGATATGCCTGTTTAGGATAATCTTTTGTTGCTAACACTAACATTTGTTTCTTGTGCTCTTGTGTGTGTTGCCATCAAACAGATTTTCTAATCCTTTTTGCAGAGCATCATTTGGTGAACCCGACGTGAATCCAAACACCAAAAAGATCAACTTTTTTTTTTTTTTTTAACCAATAACATGTTTGAATGTTGAAAATGTCACACAGGTTGCGCTTTTGACACTGTTCTGGTGTGTTTTACATTATTTTGGCACTATTCACCCTGTTTCAGTGCTTTTGCCTTCTCTGTCTTTCCCTTTCTTTTAGTGCGTCTATGTTAAATAGTGCCTCTGTTGAAACGCAAACTAGCGCTATTGTAACAAAACGTTGTACAAATCACCTTGTAACCAAAATAATAATAATAATAATAATAATTAATTAGGCTTGTAGAAGCCCACCAAATAGGCGGATTTTACTAACTATTTTTCTCTTTTGTGCAGATTTAAATTAGATTATAAAGTAGATTTTTTTTTTTTACTAACTTGTTTTTGAAGTTGGTTTTAAAAATGAATTCACTTTTTATTTTGGTTTAAAATTAACTTCACATTTCAAATTTGGGCTTTTAAAAAAGAATCACACATTTGTTTGGGGCTCTTAAAAATAATTTCATTGTTCCAAGGTAAAAAGAACCACAAACTTATACAAAACAACTTTATTTCTTGCAAGTTAGGAAACAAACTTCGTTTTGGTGCTGAAAATCAACAAAACAAAATTTATTTTCTTGCATCAACTTAAAAGAAATTTACAATCAACACTTTGTTTTGGGGGCAATCTAAAAAGAACAAGCCATTTTTCCTTCAAGCTCAAAAACAATTTTACTTCAAGCAAGATGTGTTTTCAATTCAGTTGACTAGGATTTCAAAGTTCCTAGTTTACAAAATATTTTGCCTTTGAAGTTTAAAAAAACACCATGGCTGTTGGAGCAACATCTCCAAATAGTTAGATCACATTTGTAATGGTGGATTAAAAAGAACAAGTGTCTTTCGTACTTGGCATACTTGTGCAAAAAGTCAGTCGAGTGGTCCTACCTCTAACACACACTATCCTCTCCCTTGGCTTTCGTGGTCCTAGGTGCAAGAGAAAAGTGTTAGTAACACTCAAAATTTTATCTTTTTAAGAGAGGCCTGCCAAGGGATCGATACTCTTGGGAACGACCTCGAGCGGTAAATCCTTCGAGCCGCTATAGAAATCAGGTGAGAGCGAAAGCTGTAGCCTTGGGTATAGCTGTTCCTATAGTGTAACTGGCCGAAAGGACAAATGGTCCCCACCACCAGTTACAAGGCTCTTAAGTGAGTCACTGCAGAATGAACTTATGTCCAAAAACATCGAACATGACTAAACACCTTTTAGTAGTATCCCACTCGTTCTATTGATTGAGGATATTTGCGATATAATTTAGTGCAAGAGCATAGATGGTTTTGCTCCCAAGATACTCACCATACATATTTCCTTGAGTAGAAACATAGTTTTTTGAAAAGTCACTTGTGGCTTGATAAAAGTGGTGACTCCCCCATCATAGGGATCATCTATTTGTTATGCTCATGCAAGACTTAGTATATCACATCCTTACCTGCCAAGGCGGGATTCATAAGGTATGTAGTACCAAAGTCGAAGAAATATCAAGATGTGGGCTAAATTTATTACAACTGGCCATTTGACCTTAGGGATAAAAAGTGTTTGAAATGTGTTCATTTTAAAGACCAAGTGCAAATTGAGCCGACTTCAGGCTTTGGAAATACACCTTAAAATACATCTAAAGGAAGGGTCATATACAAGTCCAAAGATTGGGTTGATCTAGACCCATACTCATTTGTGCCTTTTAGGCAACATTCTTGTGTTTGTGTGCTTGCTTTGTTTTCTTGTCAAAGAAAAATCAGAAAATCACTTCGCAAAAACAAAGTATTCATCCAACCAAACATCTGTCAAAACAACCAAAAACATCAAAAACAAGGTACAAACAACAAAAAGTCAAATTTTATGACCATTCTTCACAGCTTGCGAAAGAAGAAGCGTCATCAGAATATCAACTTGAAAAGAAGACCATTGAGCTCAAAGGCTTTGATAAAAAGGAGGAAATTCTTCTATATAAATAGACAAATCTTTGTCTCACATAGAGTCTTTCTGCGTCACATGCGTCTCTACCTTCAAGGAAAAACAAACGAATTTGATTCCGAATCATTGAACCGCAGAGCTTTTATGCAATATAGAGCTCTGAGTTATCACAAAAACCAAGGAGGAAAGATTAATCCCAACTTCTTCCCAAACGTCTGTATCACATACAACACAGCTCGAGAAATACCACCAACACCCGAAAGGGAAGAGATAGAGTTTGTCCCATTTATAACACAAAGTTTTTATTGAAGTTGAAAACATTTTCATCCATCATCTCACTCATACATCATCACTTCATCATCAATCCGTCCCAACTCTCAAAACATTAAGAGGTTCTTGTCCCAAGTTCTCTTTTAGATATTGCTTGAATCAAACACATCACATCACTTTTTAGATTGTTTCTACATCTAGGATAAGCTCATCCTAAGAGACACATCTACGCAGGTTAAAACTAGTTCATGAGTGAATCCTCTCATTACTAGGTAGTTAAATCTGTAACACATCTCAGATTTCTCTACACCTTATCACATCAAAACTTATCAAACAAACAAGTAATTCAAAGAAGGAATTTCGGTTACATCCACCTTAAAGGTGCTAGAGATCCACGTGCAACACAATTCAACAGCCATCAACCTTTCATTTCATCAAAAACTCATCATTATTTTCACACAACTTCAACAACAGCTTGCAAGCAAAATGGCTCAAACCCGATCATAGTCCAGGGAACGAGAAATAGAAAGGGAAGAAGAAGAAGAGGAAAATCTCAATGAATTTCAAGAAGCACTTGGAGGAAATGCAGATGACGAAAACCCAAGTACTCCCACTCCTGCAACAATAGAAAGGGCTCAGCATAACCCTCTCTTTAACAGATTGTTTGACGAAATACTCAGGAGCAATGCGGATGCTCACTTCTTAAGACTCGCTCAAGAAGGAGCAAAACTCCCCTCTGACTTTGATCTTGCCCAATTAAGACAAGCATCAGAAAGACAAAGTCGCCATGAAGAGGAAAGAGGTAGAGATCCCATCAGATATAACATTCCTCGAGGTAACCCACCACCTCCTCCTCCAAATGAAATGGAGATGTTGCGGCAACAAGTCGAGAATCTCGCCCAACAGCTTCATAGTGGTGTCAAGACTAACCAATTCTCACTCAATGACATCTGTCCCTATCCTTTTGATAGGAATCTTTACATGCCACCATTTCCACGAGGATTCGAAACACCCAAATTTGAAAAATATAGAGGAAAGGGGGATCCCCGCGATCATGTCCGAGAATTTCATTCCACTTGTCTCGAAGTAGCATATGAAGACACATACCTAATGCACCTTTTTCCCCAAAGCTTGGGAGGAACAACCACATCATGGTTTTCCCGACTACCAGGTGGCATTAGAACATTTGAGGAACTCATCCAGAAGTTTCTAGCTCATTACTCTTATAACATTGAACGTGACATTACCATGGCTGATCTGTGCAATACTAAACAAAAACCAGGTGAACTATTCTCAGTATTCCTATAACGATGGCGCCAAATGTCTAGCAGATGTTCTCTTCAGTTACCTGAACGAGAACTAGTGGAAATATTCATTTCCAACTTAAACGAAGAAATGAAATTTCACCTAGATGTCAAAGACACAGACTCTTTTAATGATATGATCACCAAGGGTTTAAAATGTGAACGGGCACTCATCAAGAAAGGACTCATCAAAATCTTTAATGAACCAAAAGATGGTCCTCGCCCGCGCTTCAATAGTGATAAACCAAGCTTCTGGAATAAAAACAAGAATATCGTCAAAGATGGGGTTGTGGATGCCAGGACTATCCAAAACGGACAACCTGTGGTTCGGTTTGCAGGACAAAATCCTCCACCTCAAAACAACACAAATGTTCCTTCTAATCAAGGTCGCATCACATCTCATGATGAACCTAGACCTCGTCAGCAAAAACAGAAACACACATACACTCCCTTAGGGGAACCCATTGAAACAGTGTTGTGACAACTCCTCTCTCAAAATTTGATCACTCTACCTAAGCTATCAAACTATGAGCCTCAGGTCAAACCGGCATGGTGGAGAGATACTGAACACTGTGAATTCCATCAAGGAAGAGGACACAAGACAAGTAATTGTCGTCGATTGAAAGATCTCATTCAGGATCTTATTGATCGAGGAGAAATTGAAATAGAAGGACATGACCCAAAAACAACAAACAATGATCATCTGATGTTCAAAAATCCACTTCCATCACAAGATCAAAGGGGTCCTTCCACTTCCAGGCAAGGCACTGATACCACAGATTATACACAGGCTACGTATAATTACACTGTAAATCATCTGTATGATGCCAGTGAACAAGTTGCAACCATAACCTTCAAAAATCCCAACTCAAATTGCAATGTTGTTACACGTCGTGGTAAGGTCACCATAAAGGCAGCTCCACAAGGCACCACCTCCATCCCAAAGCAGTACAATCTTGTGGAACAATTAGACAAAACCCCTGCACTTATATCCATTTTAGAGCTTTTGCGTCTATCGCCATCTCATAAAACTATCTTGGATCAAGCACTCCAAGAAGCGTCAGTCCCCGCAAATCTAAATACGGACCAATTTCAAGCCATGGTTGGAAGTCTAAAGTCCTCACCTTGTCTCACTTTTTCTGAAAGTGACAACTCTTCCTTCCAGCAACCTCATAATGCCTCACTCCACATCGAAGGATTTATTAACCAGCATAGGATCAAGTGAGTCTTGATAGATAATGGAGTAGGCCTAAATATTTGTACACTACAGTTGGTCACAGCATTGGGCTATGCGGTAGAATCAATGGATCCTCGTAAGAAGATCACAATCAAAGCCTATGACGATGCAGAGCGTTCATCCAAACGAGTTGTGGTACTACCAATCCGCGTGGGCCCTGTGGTAAAGCACATCATCTGTCAGGTTCTAGACCTTCCTTTGCCATACAATCTATTATTAGGGAGACCTTGGATACATGCCATGCAAGCCGTTCCATCTACCTACCATCAATGTATCAAGTTCCCACATAATGGTGTAGAGATCACAATTCTGGGTGATGCAAACCCCTTTGCATTTTGCCATAATATCAGCTATCAACTAGAGATTACTGTTCCTAATAATAGAGAAGCCATTTCCTCCACATCGTATATAAGTCTAGCCTCTCTTGCTAGTTCAAACACCACTATACCCAAGCAAGAAAAGCTTAAGATGAAGATAACAGAGGAAGGTCCTGGGGAATACAACTTGAGTCAACTCTTTTGTGTGGGACAAATGCCCACTTCTCCTCGAACACATGGTAAACCACAGCAGGTGCTCCAACAACCACTAGTCATGCCAGCATGTGCTTTGACACCTTTCATCCTTGGAAAGAGTCAAGAAGAAGAAACCCAAGAGGAGGACTTAGCGGACTGCATCTATAAAGATCCCATCACCACTGATATATCGCAAGTTAGACTTCCTACGGATCAGTATGGCAAAGGCCTCCTCATTATGCAAAGAATGGGATATGATGGTCAGAGTGCTTTGGGATATTGCAAACAAGGATGCATGAACCTCTGCTTCCGGAATTAAAACCCAAAGGTAACACAGGCCTAGGCTTTGAAAAAGAGATCTTTCCTAAGCTCAAATTTAAAGGAAAACCCAACAAACCATTTTGTCCACCTACTACAAAAAGGACACCTTTCATTATCAAAGCAGCCTCAAGCACCATCCCTACTACCCCATCGAGGCTCAAAACCCCAACACAACTATCACCAATGCCAATCATCCCACCAATCGAACCAGTAATCCCATCAGCAGCACCATTAGCAGCAGCAACTATATCAGAACCCGCAAGAGCATCTATGGCACCAACAGTTCCAGCAGAAGCCACTGAGTCAATATTACCGATGCTCCCTGTGCCAGATTCTTTTATCCCCATCAAACTTCTTGTAGCACCGATCACTACAAAGGTACATCAACCAATCACACCTGCAGTGTTTAACTCAAAAGACACCCCAGTATGGTATAGCAATCGGATGCTGGAAAGTGATTCAGAGACCGACTCACATGAATGGGAATTTGATTCGGTACAGCTTAATACTTCAGATGAGGAAGACACATCACCACCTCCACCACGCAAAGACATCCCTATTTACGGCGAAGCACAGATAAAGACCACTTGGGTTCCTGAATTGGAAACATCTTCCACAGACCCTATGTCTCATCCTACGCCTGATTCTGACAGGGAAAGTACCATCAACGACCTTCACCATAACATCTTAACCCTCACTGATACCTCTAACGAACTTAACCTGGTCGATGAAGTAATGCCCATTGTCCACCCTGAACTCATCGAATGGAACCAACCAACTCCTCCATGTCTTGACTTCTTCCGAAATGATGAGGCCATCATTGACTTTTTGGAATTAAGGGATAACCTACCAAGCGGGGATCACAAAGCTGGATTTGCCATTGAACTTAATAGCGCAGCATACTTCGGGGCGGATGCCAAACCTTTCAGCTGCAAAAATATAACAATAAAACATGGGTCTTCTAGTGAAAACCACACTGTGGCACTGTTTGATCCGACAAAAGTAAAAAGAAAGAGCGTATCCAATGGTGAAAACCTCTCTGAGGCGCCTGAGGATGAAGGGTTTGACATTCTCCCTGATAATACACAACAGGAATGATCAACAATTCTCATCGAGGAAACCAAAGAGTACAATGTGGGGACTCCTGAAAATCCTCATATCATACATCTGGCATCTCTTCTCACTCCAGAGGAACAGCCTAAATTTATAGAGTTCTTCCAGAAGTGTCAGATCAACTTCACATGGTCATATGCAGACATGCCTGGGCTTGATCCTGATTTAGTCATGCATCACCTCACCGTCGCAGAAGGAGCCAAACCTGTCAAGCAGAAGCTTCGTAAGATGCATCCCCAGATTGCAGTGCTAGTCAAAACAAAACTCAAGAAACTCTTAGATGTTGGTTTCATTAGACCAATTGATTATGCATAATGGATCTCCAATATTGTGCCAATTGGCAAACCAAAAGGGGGCATCCGCATTTGTATTGACTTCAGAGATTTAAATAAGGCCTGTCCTAAGGATGACTTCCCCCTACCAAATATCGACATCATAGTGGATCTAACAGCGGGACATGCCATGCTTTCACTCATGGATGGCTTTTCAGGATACAATCAGATAAAGATCACACCAGAAGATCAACATAAGACAGCCTTCACATGTCCATGGGGCACATATTGCTGGAATGTAATGCCCTTCGGTCTCAAGAATGCAGGAGCAACCTATCAAAGAGAAATGACCACCATCTTCCATGACATGATGCATACCATGATGGAAGATTATGTGGATGACTTACTAGCAAAATCACTCACCAGAAAAGGACATCTCCATATCTTAGATAAAATCTTTGATAGACTAGAACAATACTATGTTCGACTCAACCCAAAGAAATGTGTCTTTGGAGTGACCTCCGGGAAGATTCTAGGATACATTATCTCAAGCAAAGGTATTAAGGTCGACCCAGCAAAGGTAAAAGCAATCATGGACATGCCACCACCAAAGAATATCAGTCAGCTAAGGACATTACAAGGGCGACTTCAATCCATCCGAAGATTCATTGCACAACTGGCTGATAAGTGTCACCCATTTACACATCTATTACACAAGAACATCTGCTTTCAGTGGGATGCCAGATGCCAGCAAGCATTTCAGACGCTTAAAGACTATCTCATGAATCCACCATTGCTGATCCCACCAGATCCAAGTAGACCGTTGTTACTCTATATCTCAGCAACAAGTACAGCATTAGGTGTATTATTGGCACAACATAATGCAGAAGGCAAAGAGTGTGTTGTATACTACATCTCTCGCACACTGGTTGGCTATGAACTCAATTACACACCTATTGAGCGAGCTTGCCTAGCAGTGATCTTAGCAGCCACAAAATTGAGGCACTATCTGTTGACACACAAGGTACAACTCATTGCAAAGATTGATCCACTCAAGTATTTACTCAGCAAAGCAGCATTGACAGGTCGCTTGGCCAAATGGGTGATGATTCTAAGTGAATTTGACATGGAGTATGTGGACCGAAAGGCTATCAAAGGTCAAGTTATTGCAGATCAGTTGGCCGATGCACCACTCACAGGCGATCATCCTCTTATTTCCAATTTTCCAGATGAAGAGATATTCATGATCACAACAGGACATCCATGGAAACTATATTTTGATGGGTCATACACTAGGCATGGCTCGGGGGCAGGCATTCTGTTTATCACACCCCAAGGTGATAGCATCCCGAAGTCTTATAGGCTCACATTCCCATGCACAAACAACATAGCAGAATATGAGGCCTTGATCACAGGACTCGGGTTAGCTGTACAATGGAAATTACAAGAACTGCAAGTATATGGCGATTGCCAACTAGTCATTCGACAAGCAACAGATGAATATCATACCAAAGATGATAAACTCATGCCATATAAGCAAATGGCGGACACTCTAAAGACATCATTTACTACTATCACTTTTGAGCAGATACCAAGAGATCAGAATCGAGCTGCTGACGCTATGGCTACCATCGCATCTCTCCTAGATCTTCCACAAAATTCAACACGTTATGAGTTCTTGGTCGAACAGCTTTGGATCCCCGCTTATGATATCCTTGAATCCGAGATGATATGTCACCTTGTCAGTCCTAAATCCCCATGGTATGGTGAGTTCTACACCTATTTCCGCAATCATACCCTTCCTCCCAACCAATCGAATAACCAACGAAAAACCTTCATTCGCCAAACTGCTCGATATACCATTATTGCCGAAACCCTATACCGACGCGGTCTTGATGGTACTCTCCTTCGATGTCTGGAACAAGGTGAGATAACAAAGGCTTTGGAAGAGGTACATGAAGGAATTTGCGGGACTCATTCAAGTGGTCCGTCACTAGCCAAGAAACTCATGCGAGCTGGATATTATTGGCCATCTATGGAAAAGGATTCCTACTACTTTGTCAGAAAATGCAAGAAATGTCAAGTTCATGGCGACCTGATACATGCACCAGCTCAGGAACTGCAACCAATCATGACACCATGGCCTTTCTGTCAATGGGGCCTTGACCTTGTGGGTAAGATTCATCCATCTTCATCCAATGGCCACAAATTCATTATTACCGCCACCGAATATTTTACAAAGTGGATCGAAGCTGTTCCACTTACCCAAGTCACCGGCAAGCAGATCGCCTCATTCATCCTCAACTACATCATCTGCCGATATGGTGTGCCCATGTCCATCATCACAGATAATGGTCTCCCTTTCAAAAATCAGGATGTCCGTGAACTTTGTGAGAAATTTCATATCCAACACCGCTTTTCCACCCCCTATTACCCACAAGGCAATGGTCAGGCCGAAGCATCCAATAAAAACATATTAAGAATCCTCAAAAAGACAGTCAATGATGTCGGCCGTGACTGGCATGTTCAACTAAATCCGGCACTATGGGTATATCGAACTAGCATTCGAACCCCTATAGGTGCAACTCCTTATTCATTGGTCTATGGTGCAGAAGCTAGCTTGCCTATTGAGGTCGAGATACCATCATTACGGGTTTCCTTGCACAATCTCATCGATGACGAAGCCTATAGAGTATCCCGTCTTCAGGACTTAGAGTTACTTGATGAGAAACGACAAGCTGCATACAATCACCTCAAAGCCTATCAGCAGCGCATGAGCAGAAGCTACAATCACCGAGTTAGACCTCGTACATTTGAGGTAGGTGATCTTGTTCTACGAGAGAATCCTCGCAACCAACCAAACAGAGAACATCAGGGCAAGTTTGAATCAAACTGGCTAGGCCCATATGTTGTCACTGCTGTATTCGGGTCTGGGGCATATCAATTGGCTACTTCAGAAGGAGAACTACTCGCAGATCCAATTAACAGCATGCACCTCAAATGGTTTTATACCTAAGCTGTATAGAGCATCAGGCTCCCCTGCATATCAGAAAATACCAAAAACATTCAGAAAAATGTCCTGAAGAAAATACAAAAACATTCAAAAAAAGTAAAGAAAAATCATGCATCCAAATGGTGAACAACCACTCTGGTGGCACCTTGGGTAAGTACGATGGTGAAAACCTGGCAAACAGGCGCCACTCGTAAAGGCTATGGCTCCATTGTCTTTCAGACTTGTTGCGATCACATCTACTTCATACATACATCCATCCATCCAAAAAACCATGGCTTGTTATTCCTCTGCAATTATGATAGTACTCCATACATCTTGCATCCCACTTTTTCATAGTCATGTCTAAAACTGGGGGCAATGCCTTTAACCTATTGATGGAAGTGGATTCTACATTGTCTTATGATTCATTAAGTTCTTCATTCAAACAATCATCAAAAATCCAAAAACATTCAAAAATATCTCGCAAAAATACCAAAAACATTCAAAACAATTCAAAATCCAAAAACATCGACAAAACCATTGAAAAATCACACAAAAACATGACAACACCTTGTACATACCCATCCATGCAGATACCAAAATAAACATTGACAAACTACTCACACAATGACCATTTACCAATCAACCACACAATCAACATCAACAATCAAACTGTCTTCAACAAGAATGCATCCTTCCTTACCAAAACAAAGACAAAAGTGACGTTTTCTTTGACAAGAAAATTATGTTAAGCTATCAAATACTTGGTTGATTTGTGAGTAATTCATTCATTTATTTGTATCAGGATCTTTCAGGATTGTTTTGTATTGTTTGCACATTATTCCGATGAAGTTCTGGGGCATGTACTAATGGTGTCTACGTGGGAAGTTCACCAACCTACGTGATCTTATGCCAAATGCAGTCATAGATCATTACGACTTGCTGACTACAGCGTATACCTCGACCATATGGGCATGCACCATTACCAAGGATCCATATTCTTTATTCTTTATGTATATATTGTTTGTTTGCAGGTACAATTCTCTTTCTTTGGTTCCTCCTACCTCATCCAAACTGGATAAAGGTTTTATCTCTTATTACGGTATGCACTTGTCTTAGGATATGATCAGCCTAAGATCAAGGAGGACGATCCAAGTCATGCATGAAAGGAGATAATCCTTGTCTGTTCCGCAAGCAATACTCTGGTCAACTTGATCCATTATATCAAGTTGCTTGTTTTAACTTGCTATATAAAATCCATGTAAGAAATACTCTGGTCATCTTGAATCTATATGTCAAGTTGCTTGTATTTTCTTACAACATTTTAACGCTCAATGATGAAAAATAAAGCACCATGGATCATCATTCCATCTCATCTGTATATATTGCATTTCGTTGCATTCCACCCATCCCTACATTCATAATAGCTGCATATCATGCATACATAGTCATAATAATGCATACTCTATTTTTCTCATCTTCTTCCATAGGACTCGGTCCTAGTCCTCCATATCTTCTATCTAACATCAAATCCCCCCTCACCATCCCTATCTTGATCATCAACATCATCCTAATCCCTTCATCTCTTCCCATCCTCACTCATCCAAAAAAATTAAGCCAGTTACTCTGTCTACACAGATACATCGACTCCCACACACTTAGACTATCAACAGATACTCTGATCAAGTATCTTCGGGTCTCAACAGGTAATCGATTATGGCAAACCTAGACTCCAACAGGCATTTATCATAATGACCTAGTTTCAACGGGGCTGCCATGATTCCCCACAACCATCCATCACACGCACACACTATCAATTGATCAACCAATCAAACACAATCCAATAGACAATTACATCAATTGTCTACGTCTCAACGAGTATTTTGCTTCATATACCTTGACTTCATCGGGCAATTACATCAATTGTCTAAGTCACCATCAGGTCACTTTGATTCACTTACTCAGACTTTATCATGTCCAAGTGACCAACTGACATCAACTGTCACGCTTTGACTTGACTGGGGCAATTAAACCGATTGCACCAGATTGTCCAACCAATTTTGATCAATTGTATAGCATCAATCCAAACCCCACACTACATCTGCTATGTATCTCTTGCATGACCTCAGGGTACTCGCTGGCTTGTTGTTTCTTCATATTCACTCCATTTTCTCCCATTCTTTCATCATTAGTTCTAATTTCTTCTATTCTACCTCCCTTCCACTTTTCATTCTTTTTCGAGAGATCGCCCGATTTTTCAAAAAAATAAAAAAATAAAAAAATTCAGCCCATCTCTCGAGGGGGCATACCACCCATTAAATTTACATTTTATGGGGCATTTCTTCACACCTATTTTTCTTTCTTTGAAACGACGCGATAAACCGCACCGTCTCAAAGAGGGGCAAATGTAGTCACATAAATCTGTCCACTTAATTAAATGAATACTTAGTATTTATTTGATTATTTAACCATCAATTAATGAATTAATTAAATTAATATTTAATTAATTCATCTTAACCCTCTTCTCCTATTAATTAAATAAATTATTCAATTTATTTGATTTAATTCACTTAACCAAATTCAGACCATTAATTAAATAAATAAATCATATTTATTTAATTAAATACTCTCTCACATTTAAATAAATTAGTATTTATTTAAATCCCCCAAAATCCCACCTCTCACATTTAAATAAATTAACATTTATTTAAATCACCTTTATCCTCCACCCACTTGTATTTTCCTACAAATGCAAGTTGCACAATTATTTTAAATAAATAATTTATTTAAAATCACCTTTATCCTCCACCCACTTGTATTTTCCTACAAAAGCAAGTTGCACAACTATTTTAAATAAATTATTTATTTAAAATCCTATTTATCCTCACCCACTTGAAACCTTTAATGGTTTCCCTTAAAGTATTCAAACTTGATGGCTTTAAAGTCTTTAAACTTGATGGCTTCCTTCTATAGTCTTCTTAAGACTTTAATGGTTTTCCATAAAGTCTTCAAGCCTTTAATGGTTTCCCTCAAAGTCTTCAAGCATTTTAATGCTTTATCTTTCTTTTTCTCATTTAAATAAATTAATATTTATTTGAATATTTATCCAAATGCAAATTACACCATTTAATTGAAATAAATAATTTTATTTTAATTGAAAATACCAAAATTTCTCCCACTTGCATTTTCCTACAAAATCCACTTGCATGCCTAAACCCCTTCTAGAATTTTCTAATCACTTCTAAATAACCTAACCCCTTCTCTAAACTTTGTCACATTCCTAAGCAAAAGGGAAGTCACTTCTCAAACCCTCAAAGTCTTTGATAACCATTAAAGGCTTTCAACCTTCAACCACTAAATGGCTCAAAGTCTTTGATAACCATTGAAGGCTTTCAACCTTCAACCACTAAATGGCTCAAAGTCTTTGATAACCATTGAAGGCTTTCAACCTTCAACCACTTAATCCCCAAAGTCTCCAATAACCATTAATGGTTACCTCAAACCCTCCCACATGGTTAAAACATTTGTTTTGACTCAACCTCTACCCAACCCAAAGGTCTCATCAAGCCATTAATGCTTGGACCATGATTATCTCTTAAACATTTGCACAAAGGTTTATCCTTGGATTAACTCTTAATCCAGTGGGTAATCTTAATTTGGACTTGACCCTTAGCCTCTAGATAACCATGAGGTCTTCTCAGGCCTTTAATGCCTCCAACCTCTTCTCTCAACCCAATCCTATGTTGACACTTGTCACCATTTTATTGGTGCCAATTGTGCACATGGATCCCCAACTTTCAAACTTGGCCCTTGATTAAACCATTCAATCTTAACCCTTCATTTCCCCATTTCTTCTATAAATAGAACCCTTCTCCTCAAGCAAAAAAAGAGAAGCATTAGAGTATTGTTGTTATACTGGCATTAGCATAGAGCTTTCTCATAGCATCAATATCTACACTTGCATAGCATTTGCTTATCATATTCAACTATCTTGAATCTCCATATGGCATCCATGGCTAGTGCTAAAAGCTAAGAGCTACACTCATTTGGGACTTGGAGAGGAGAGGAACAAGGGAGGAGCAACTATGAGCATCTTGATTAGCTATTTTATTCTATGTTTATATGCTTTCTATTTCATGCTTAATATCTCTCTTGATATGCCTGTTTAGGATAATCTTTTGTTGCTAACACTAACGTTTGTTTCTTGTGCTCTTGTGTGTGTTGCCATCAAACAGATTTTCTAATCCTTTTTGTAGAGCATCAACCAGTATCTTATCTCCTTCAGTATTGAGATATATATTGTTGTCTCTATTGATTCTCAAAGAACCTATCTTCACCAAGTGTGAATGTAGTTTTCATACCACGCTCTTGGTGCTTGCTTCAAACTGTATAGTGCCTTGTGTAGTTTGCACACCATATCCTTTGCATCAGTCAAAGCATAACCATCTGGTTGTTCAATGTAAACTTCCACTTCTAGTATTCCATTTAGAAATGTTGACTTCACATCCATCTAATATACTTTGAATCCCCTATATGTTGCAAATGCAAGTAGAGTCCTAACACCTTCCTGTGTGTGTGAAAAGTGGACCTGTATCTATATCTATATCTGTATCTGAATACACAACACTTCAATTAAGTCATTAGATGCATGGTTATTAAATCAATAATCAATAATGAACAATAAACCATTACAAAGCAACCTATTGCCTTCTAGTAGATGTGAGTTGTCTTATTCTCAGATTCCATATGCAATACCGGTGACTAGACAACACCTAAACGAAGGATTTAATCTATATGAGCATAAGATTAAGCTAAATGGATGTAGGACTAAGCTAGATGAATGCAAGATTTAAGCTAGATATGCATGATTAATCATGATTTAAGCAATATTAAGATAGATGATGTAATAAGTATGAATCAACTAATATGCAATATCTCAATGTGAAATCTTAATGAACCTAGAGCAAAAACAACATAATAACAATATATTCTCCAGGATCCCTGAATGAGAGATGAGAGTCCGAATTTATAGAAAATTCAGAAAGAAACCAATGGCTGAGATCAAATGATGATGAGTGGTCAAGATTTTCCAAGAGGAAGCACAATCCAAATGAATTGATGTGATTGGCTGCTTTTCTCAATTTTAAAGGAAAATGAACTAAAATTAAGATAAAATAAAAAAAAAATGATTTATTCTCTATCTCATTCAATTTAGATATTTAATTGTTTTAATTGCTTTCTGAGATATTTTTCTTCAATTTTTAATTTGATTTTCTAGATTATCTCCATTTGATTTCTTTTCTCAAATTTTAATTCTTTTTTCCCAATTAATTTCTTTTTTTGATGATTCAATGGCAAATTGATTTATTTATTTA
This sequence comes from Cryptomeria japonica, assembly GCF_030272615.1. Lineage (NCBI taxonomy): Eukaryota > Viridiplantae > Streptophyta > Pinopsida > Cupressales > Cupressaceae > Cryptomeria > Cryptomeria japonica. The sequence continues at coordinate 506,611,396 of NC_081412.1, forward strand.
AATATACTAAGATATTTAGTAAAATAAATAGGATAATTGTTTTAAAATGGTTTACTTGAAATGATCAATTAATTAAATAATTATTTAATTAATTTAGAGTGATTACTTTATTTGCCATGTGACATTGATGATTTAAGAAATTAATTGTGTGCTCAAGATTAATTTTAATTTATTTTGGTTAGGACCTTGGTGATTTTGTCAAGATTAGGGGGCCTATGGTTTTAGATGACCATTTTTAGGGTATTACATTTTCCCCCCTTTGAATTTATGTGCGAGCAGTGCATTGATTCAAAGAAAATTTGATATCTAGGAGATACCAGTTCTGAACTTGATTGATCATGAATGAGATGAAGAGCGAGGTATTCAGTTTGTTTTGAAGTGATGAAATTGAACAGACTGATTGAAGTGATACCGATCCTGAACTTGATTGAACTAGAACCGATAAAGAGCAAAGATACCAAACTTGAACTTGATGGATCAAGAAGCGGATCTTACTAATCTAGAACTTGATCGAACTAGACACAGTGAGCAGAGATAAAACCGATCTTGAACTTGACGGATCAAGACACGATGGGAAAAGATAAACTATTCAACTTGATTTGATGCAATGAAACTAAACACATTCTTAGATTGAATGTGTGATCAAAGATACTCTTTAAACCCTTGATTAAGTTTAAATGAATAATCGACTTGATAAAAAGTGATGAAACTGATTAATCTTGAGAGACTGATTCAGATGAAGACAATATCAACTTGATATGAAGCGATTAAACTAATATGCCCCTAGAGATTGATTTGATTCAAATGATCGAGAAATCTCAACTTGATATGAAGTGATGAAGTTGAGATGCCCCTAGCGATGAGGTCTTGTTTGATGTTCGGTAAAGATTAGCTGCTTGACTTGTAATGAAAATTTTGAAAGAAATTCTCGACTTTGACAATGTGATTACTGATGATGATGATGTCATGAGTATGCCCCCTCAGTAGCGAAATTAAAAGATAGCGAGGGTTGCGCAGTGATTTTAGGCAATTTGATTTTGGAGCGACGATAAGTTATTTGAGCACAAAGATTAATGTCGATGATTAAAATTAGAGTTGGTTTGAGAATTAATTTGAGATTTATCATTGAATTATGAGAAATTGAGCGCAAAATGATGAAAGTGCTAAGTGGTCTCAGTTGTGCAAAACTGACTAGGAAGATGATCTCAGATTTTGATTTTGATCCCGAAAATGGAATCAGGATGGGCAAATTAGCTTAGGGTACAATTTTCATGTCCATCAGAGCAAGTTGAAAAATTAGGGTTTTGGCTATATAAGGGGTACATGTGTCATTTTCGAGTCATTTTCACCTCTCCAAGTTTGAAATTTGAAAATCCCTCTGCGAATAAAAATGGACATTCTGATCCAGGAGCATCATTTTGAGCACCAGAGACATCATAATCGATAACGAAACTATGACCCAACGATAAGTGATCGATCTTAAGCCTGTTTGATCTCTTAAATTTCGAATTTTGATTGATTTTTTTGCATTTTAGAGTCACTTAAAGTTGTGTGCCACAGTCTATCGTGTGGGCTAAGACCGTTTCTCATACAATGAATTGTCTTTCTTTTGGTTTGTTGTATGGGCATATAGGGTTTGTCGTATGATGTGGGCCTATGTCTCATACGAAAGTGTGCTTGAGTGCCCATTTTGTCATGTGATGAATCATTTTTTTTCGTATGGTGATAGTTTATAGTACTAAGTGTAATCCTGATTCGTATGAAATTTTGCCCTTCTGTGAAAACTCGTATGAAAAACAAGCATGTTTGAGGGTCAAAACGTCAATTTTTTTATTTTGCATTTTGTATATGTGGATTCGTAAGCATGTCTAGCATAATTGTAGCACAATTTGGATCACATGCTGGTGGTGTTTATGTTTGATTTTTGTAGATTTGATTGCTAGATATCTTTTTTTGATGTGTTTATCCACCGATGATAGGATGAGCTTGTAGTTTATCAGACGCGGATAGGGCACATATTGAGTTGTGCAGGTTTGGATACCTCCTTCATAAGTCGGATAACCATGTGAATCACATGATGTTGACTGCATTAGTAGAGCAGTTTCTTTCAGAGCATAAAACTTTTCACTTACCTGTAGTAGAGGTGACAATCGCACCTGAGGATGTATATCGGATTCTCAGGATTCCATTTGCGGGTGACAAGGTCGATTATCATTCTGCTCAGTAGCCAAGCATCTTAGCATTAAGACAGATATTACATGATGAGACTATCCTTGAGTGCACCATCACATGGGATGTGCTGATGACTAGGTATAGTGAGAAGTTTTTGCTCGCATGTGTTTTAGTAGGTATCATTGGTTGTTTTGTTATGCCGGATAGGGGACATTAGGGATTTCTGTGTGGATGGGCGAGGATTCTCGAGAGACTATTGACTCATCCTGAGAGATTAGGGTGGGGATCCTATTTGCTTGCCCATATGTATCATGAGATTCACGAGATTGTGTATCAGGAGGGCAAGAGCATGGCAACAAGGGTTTTAGTTTTACAGATATGGGCATGGGAGCACATCCTAGTATGTAGGCTGATATTAGATGATTCTAGAGAGCCACACCGACCTATTGTATATTGTTATTCAGGTTATGTTACTCAACCTCATCTGGACAAGACAGATTATTGGAGGAGACAACTAGATGATTTGATCATGGTAGTATGGAGACCGTATAGGGGTTTGGAGTTGTGGGATAATTGCAGAGCGCGGAGGAAGGATATGTTCATGACTAGACCTCTCATCAGTTGATCAATGTCTATCATTGATTGGTTTGTAGTATCCAAGGTGATGAGGCAGTATGGCAGACCACAGGGTATATCTCAGGAGTTTACAACCTATGCCTGATATGGAGAGGAGGAGAGATGAGGATAGGCTCTGAGGTTATCATATGCGCTGAGCATGTAGGTACTAGTCGGTTTACAATGATTGAGATGGGATTATTTGGAGGATGTTGCAGACGTGGGGGTATTGCCCCAGTACAGGGATTGGTTCCAGAGACATCCATTTCCTAGATTCACAGATCTCAGAGAGCATGCGCCGCTCATAGAGGAGGGCGAGGATGATTCACTAGTATAGGTACAGGTATCAGGTCAAGTACAGGGATGAGGACAGGTGCAGGGATGAGGACAAGTGCAGGGACTTAGAGCGGATGCACCTAGGTGGGTAGGAGGTGATCCTGGGGCTAGTAGCAGTAGGATACCACCTGGAGTGAGACAACAACAGAGAAGTGGGGGTGGATCTCTAGGGGTTGGTGGTGTTGAGGGTGGAGGTGAGGAGGAGAGAGCATCTCCTAGGAAGGTGAGGTAGCGGAGGGATGAGAAGGGAGGTAGAGAGGGAGACAAAGAGGTTGGCAGAGAGCAGATGGTACCAGATGCAGCACAATCATTGAGATCGAGGGTGGAAGGCTTGCAATCACAGTTGGCAATGGCGTAGATGTAGCTGGTAGAGTGAGACCGACAACTTGCTGAGGTTAGAGCAGAGCGTGATTGACAACTTGCTGAGGTTAGAGAAGAGCATGATTGACAACTTGCTAAGGCCAGAGTAGAGTGGGATGCACTTCAACGAGAGGTGTTACATCAGACGAGTGGAGCAACATATTATGTTGTAGCTTATAGTGTAGCAGTCCCAGTAGCGCAGTAAGTTATCTCGTATTCATAGTATATGGCTTGATCTGAGGGAGCTAGGGCACCCAGATAGGATTTTGGGCAGAAAGCACCACTTGCTCTACCTAGTGATGAGGGAGAGACAGAGAGCCAAAATTTTATAGCTCCTAGATTTTGTTATACACCCCATTTTTGTAGCCTATATGATTCTCACTCTGATGAGACATTGTATATGATAGTTGATATCATTTGTACTCTGAGACTCTGAGATTATGATGATATATACAAGCTCTTGATTTGATTTCACATACTTGTGTTGATTGATTATGAGATGTCTTTCTATATGCAAATGGAGGATGAAAATGAGTAACTAGTAATACAAATGTTTAGTTTTCTTCATGCAATAATATGAATGCAAATAAGTAATAATGAAATGTATGGATCTATATAAGATGCTTATGTATGCTGCTAACATCTCAATACACAAGTACTTAATCAGAGAAACGGTGATGAAAAAGAGACCACTTAGCCGAGAAATGGCAATGCTTCAAACTCTCATTCAAAAGATAAAGAGATCATTGTTATTATGTTGAAATCACTCAAAATGCATAAAATTTACAATGAATGCAAGCTAAACCTAGTCACTGGATTAAGTATCCCTAATTTTCATCAATGAGTGTCTTTAGAAATAGAGCAAGCAAAATAGAGTTCCTTCCTTGTCATATGCAATATTAATTATCTTGTCCGCAATGACCCTTTGTTCATTCATATCCTTGGATAGATGACACATGCATCTAGATCGCACATTAAAGAAATTCCCTCAAATAGACAAAGAAATGACTCCAACCTCCCTGTAGCATACAAATAAGCGGATTCGAGCTATGTGTGGCAATTTCACCTTGATGTGAAGGCACTTATCACAAACACCCAACTAATTAGATGTTTCTAGATCATCGGATTCATTCCTACAAGCAAAAAACAAAGAAAATTATTATGCCCCCAATCCTTTCTCCTCTTAGTCAAGACAAACTTCCTCAAGTTACTCAGATGGAATAATAAGCAAAGTCCAATGTAAAAGACAACACACAAACAAAATTTCATGCATATCTCAAACAGTTTAGTGATTGTTTTTAGTAGTCTTGTTTTGCTTGTGTACTCAGTGATAAAACTATGCAGTAGTTTGGAGATAGGTGACTTACTCATAGTGGATGATCGGGTACTAGTGACTGAAATATGACTTGGTTGATACTGCTTAGGACATGTAAATTGCTCAGTCATTTACCATAAGAATAGGACATTGATCGGTTTCAAGCCACGAGGGTTCCAAAAGAACTAGGATGTCACAAAAGTGACTAAAAGATATGTACAAGCGAAAGCGTAGATGCAACACTTCAGTACAAGAGATAAGACCAACCTGGATAAAATCTAGCAGCCATACGGATCTATGTCATTGTTTTGATTTGTGTGATCATTGATAGGAATGTCTGGTTTCAAAGAGTAAGTACCCCGTATAAGATTGATCTGCCTGGTTTCGAGTGTACCCTTCCTTGTATAAGACATGTTGATGTTTGATAGAGTTTGATAGATTGACTAACAAGACATGAGATAAGTTTGATTGTAGACTTTGATAGTTTGTCTGATGTTGATTTAATTTGATGGATAGTCTATGCTTTCTTGCTTTGATTTTTTTCAGTTTTTATTTTATTTTGAGTTTTTGAGTTTTTTAGAGTTTTTGATTTCTTAGGATTTTGTTCACGACATTTTAGGATTTTTAGGATTTTTTTCAAGACATTTTATGATTTTTTAGGAATTTTTCAGTTATGCCCCAGTATACAGACATATATGACATGATGATCTATAGAATGCATATGGAGACAATGATTTTTTAATATGCTTTATTAATGCAATATGCATGATGAAGATGCATTTCCTATTCAAATAAGGATGACCCTATGTGTTTAGCACTTTGTAATACACCAATTGAATTGGAGGTACAAAACATTTCATAGATAAGCAGTCAATTGATCCTTGAGGTCCCTTGGAACATCCAAATCAACACACTTAGTGACTAGGATTTACAAATGGAGACGCGGAAAACTTCCCCATAGATTCTTGAAACTTTGATCTTCTTTTTCCCATGTGAGTGCAAATGAGTTAATTCTCACTCTTATGTTCACTAAAGATCCTTAGCATCCTATATGACTAGCTACATGTATTATTCTAACTTCAAAAGAATCCCAAATAGAGCCTCGCTGCTAGCAAGCTTTAAGAGCTCCGACGAGGTTAAAGACTATAATTTCTTGAATATTGCTCCATTGCCAGTAGGCGACCATAGCCTTGATGGAGTTACTCGCATGTTCCCATAGTCAAGCTTTTTGTCACACTTTGTATGCATGACATTTCAATTATATATCATTGCTCTTTTTCCTTCAGATGAATATTTGGCATAACACTTTTTATTTTTCATTTTTCTTGCCTTGACTTGTAAGTAATGAAACCTACTTGGGTGTGACAATTACAACGGCGCTAAAGTAGAATGTTAGATTTTTCACTATTTATATGATCAATTAGGTTGATTGTTTGAGATATAGCAATTGATAGATTTTGGGTTAACAAGTCTCAAATAGTGAAATCACTACCCAACCATAAGTAAAGCGTCGTCATAGGGTAATGTTGAAAATGAATGACTGTAGGACCTCAAAGACTTCATGTCTTAATATCTAAGAAAGGAGAAGAACCTTGTTTGTCTTGAATGAGAACAAATGATGAACGTGGATAGTTGCCTTGTTTTATTAATGCTTCTATATGCAAATGCATAAATTTTGTGAATGTGATGCATTTAAAAATGATATGCAATGCAGTGCTTTGAATAATATGTAGTGCAGAAAGCAAATGCTAAACTAACCCAACCCTTAGATATAATATAGTTTAAGGTGCATGATGTTCATAGGGTCAGGGAGTTTTGTGTAGGTAGTTCATTGGTCCAGCATAAAGATGTCTTTCCAAGAAGGACTCAACTAAGTGTATATGTCCACCATCTCCAATGTTGATTTCCTTAGTTTTTGGGTTTTGTGATGAAACTAGGGTAAAGGCTTATACAAAGGATTGGATAAGGGGTATGGAAGGATGAAAAGGAGGTGTTGGATAATGGAGTAGATATTGAAAGTTTGGTGCATGAGCGAATGAAAATGTTTGTAGGATCATGATTGGTACACATCTTGAGGGATGGTGGATTGATGGAGGAAAAGTGGATCTCAGATTTTGAGATTTGGATGGAGGAACAATGAGGTATTTTGGGACATAAGGATCCAAAATGGATGAAGGACGTGATGGTGAAATAGATTTGGAAGGTTTGGATGGAGCAACAACAATCTTGGCTGTTGATTTGGATTTTTCTTTAGACTGTTGTGCTTCAAGGAGACGCTTAGGGATCCACATGGTTTTTGACTTTTCATGCTTTTGCAATTTCTTGGAACGCATTGCTTCTACAAGTGCCTTAGGAACCCATATAGCTTTTGATTTTGCTTTCTTTTTCTTAGTGAGCCTTTGTGTCCTTTTGGATGGATGGAAGGTATGTGAAGATGTGCACCTTTATTGATCCTGCACAAGGGATGGAGGAATATAGGGTCCTAAAATGGATGGAAGAGATGAAGCTGAAGGCGTGTACTTGGAATTTGGTTTAGTAGGGATACCAACATCTTGAGGAATGTCACTGAGGCCTTGAGGTGAACATGGAGGATTATGACAAGGAGATGAAGGTATACTTTGATCTTGATGTGAAAGAGGATCATTAGATAGAGTAGCAAGGATGTTTGACTCTTCATTTTGAATAGGATTGTTTGAAAAGGTGGAAGAGGCATCATGATCTTGTTTAGGAAGGATGATTTGCTCTTGATATGGAAGGGGATCATATTGGAAGAAATAGAAAGGTATAATGGGATCATCATGGGATTCTAGGGAGGTAAGATCATTTTCAACCATTGGATGGGATTGAGGAGTTTTGGTGTCTTGATCTTGATTTACAATAGGACTTGTTTCTTCATTATGTTGGGTGAATATTTTGTCACCAACGTACTAATGATGAAATATATAATTCACACAATGCTATGCTGAGAAATTAATCTCTCCTCTCATCAAGGGGAGGTTCCCTATGAAATTTCTCCTCTAATTAATAAGAAATTAAATTTGTGGGTTGGTGTTGGGCATATAACTCTCTTTTTTCAGAGTTTATGTATTCTCCCTTCACCTAGTTACAATTTATCTACCTCTTCAGATACTTAAAGAAAAGAACTATTAATCTAATAAACTACACCAAGAGTTACTATTAAGCAACACAAAGCCTCCTTTAAGGTAACACTAATTTACACTTATCGTTACAAATTAAACAATTAGAAACTTAGCTTAAAGCTCAAAGTCTTCAAGTATAGATTTCTAATCCATTAAACTACAAATAACCGCAGCAATACAAAGCTTACTATAACTTACTTAATTTTTTAGCAGATTTCTCAAGTATGCTAAGAGCACAAAGTCTATTTGCAAGATTTGAGAGCTCTCTAACCACGTAGCAATATCTTAAAGATCAAAGAAGTAAAGATAATATATATTCAATGGACATAGGAACATTAAATAATATAAACAATTTTATTGATACAACACAAAGTTTGCAATCAACAAAACTATTTTCTTTATTTGTTTGATAGAATTTTCACCACAAAAGCCCAAAGTCTTAATTGGGATAAAAATTCAACAGTGTTTTTCTAAGCATGAAAAAGATAAAATATTTACAAAAAAGGTCCTCCTTATATAGGAAAAGAAGTTGAGAAAAAGGTGGGCACAGTTGACTTATTCAATTGCATAGACCCATTTTACTACAACTACTACATAAAGAAAACATGCAGTTGCACAAAAATTGACAACATTTATCAGTGCAGCCGCATGAAGAAAGGATGCCAGGAGGAGGAACTTCATTCTTGATTCTCTTCTTCATTGGATTTATGGAAATCTTTGAATTTAGCAAGGATGGATTTCATCTTTGCTTCATTCGGCATCAACGTAGAACTTGTGATGATTTGGACGCAGGGTATTGCATCTTGAATCTTCACCTGTTTCTTTTTAACATCCTTAAGCATGGATGCGAGGACTTCAAAGCTGACCTGAATTTCTAACAGTTTATCAAATGTATCAAGAGATAAATCTTGTCACATGCATTGATCCATCAAAGAAAGGAATTCTTGCATGATAACTTCAGTAGTGATGAGATTTTGATCGCCATCATATAAATAGCAAGGGAGATCACCAACTTTAGCAAAAATAAGGTCAACCTCGTCATCACCTTCTTTCTTCTCTCAGTCCAGCTCTGCAATCATTAACTTCATTATCTCTTTCTTATGATACAATAAAGACAAGATCTGAATGTACTTCTCCCTCATGGGAATTACCTTATTCTCAACTAGGACATCTATCCTTAAGTCCTCCATTTTACTCCACAAGGTAGTACTTTTCACAACCTCCTCAATCTCCTATGATAAAGAGGTTTTGAGTCCTTGCGTCCAACTCTGGATTACTTCATAGTCATACAATAGTTCCACTATTGAGCTTAGAAGATGAGAGCCTTCAGACCTTAGCCTTGAAATCCACTCATCCATCACTCGACCTTTAGCTCCCACCTATTCAATCTTCTTGAGAGCTTCGGTATCTATTGAGGATCCTATAGGCTCTATCTCTTGAGAAGATTGTCTGACCTTTAGAAGAACATTGGTCAGCTATTCACACTTTTGCTTCAAGATATATTTCTCATCCCTCTCTTGATCCAATCTTCTTAATAAAGAATTAAGGGTTGTCTGAGAATCTAATTTCACACTCTCATGTGTTTCCACCCTGAGCTCTATGACCTGCATGGTATAATCTTTAGATTGTATGTTGCCTTTGTCCTTTTCTGACAATGGCACCATAACTTCAGCATTTTTTCTCTTGGAAGCTGGGTCTACTACCACCCGAGATACTGTCTTTGGATTTTTTTTTCCCTTAGGCTTTGGAGGAACTAAAAGTTTGAAGTCAAACTCATCTGGAGATATCACCTGCTTTTTCCTCTTAGGGGCCACTACTTCTATCCAAGGGGGTAGTTTTGGATTGGCTGATGGAGTAGTATCTCCCTACTGACTTGGAGTTGAAACTTCAGAAGCAGATTGGCTGGAACTTGGAGTTGTTGTGAGTGTTACCGATGGTGCTGATATTGAGGCATCTAGTGGAACATTTGTTGCTGCTACCTCTTTAGTTACAAATGGGAGAGTTGAGGGTGTCGTGAATGTAACTTCAACACTTACCAATGGAGGAATTGCTATGGTGGTGGTAGTAGTGATGAGTAAATCTATTGAAACCTGTTCTGCAAGTGCATCTTGCAAGGTCTCATTAAAATCCATCATGGCGGGTTCAAAGTAGATTAAGGGATATCATCTAAATTAAAGAAGTTGGTTATTGTAAAAAATTGACCAACGGTCTCTGATTGCATCATACCCATCATTAGATCTCCATCTTCTTCATCAGAGTCGGATTCAACAGAGTGGATGACTACTTGTAAAATGGTTGGGGCATCTACTTCAACTGGATGTGATACTTCTTCTACTTGTACTTCCTCTTGTTGAGGAATTTCACCTTCTTCGACCTCCTTTCCCTTTCCAACTTCACTAGCAGGCGGTTGTTCTGGATCCTTCGCCACTGCTTCCTGTGATGCAGATGATGATTCACCCTTCTTCGACCCTTTAACTGTACATTTTATTTTGGGTCCTTTACCCTTCGATTGTACCACATGAGCTGAGGCTAGTGCTTGTGAGTATGCCCTGCTCTTTGTTCTTGTTTCAGTTGTTGTTGTCTTGCCTAATGGGCCATCACTTTTGTCATCGTCTCCTGAACTAGCGGGAAGTTGTTTCATCCTAAGATTCTTTTTTAGCAACCAAGCATTGGTGTTTGCTAAGATAGGAGAGGTCCTCTGTGTAATAGATTTTCTTTCTTTCTTCGACCATTGCACAAGTGGAAGTGGGGAGTTAGCAATGTTCTTCTCATAATAAACAGGATCCACTATGTCATTTGTGTCTGGTCATTGGGATCTTAGCTAGATCCAAAATTTCAATTTGTTCTAGAGTAAGGTGGCTGAAATCCATCCTTCTTATATCCTCCTAATTCTGACAATCTTCCCAAACATCCTCAAACCTATAAACATGAGTATAAGTCCTTTTGAGTTTGTTCTTTATACCACGAAAGTCAAAATTGGTTCGGGCCTTGAATCTTCTCATGGTATTCCACTACATTTCTTCCTCCATATTTTTGGCCTTGGGATTGGTTAGCACTGAGTACCTACCAATCGATTCTGAGAATTTCAGCCCAGTCTTATGTGCTTGTGACTGTTTCTCATACACACTAATCAGTTGTCTGCACAGCTCCATAAGGACGATTTTGTTTGAAGGGATCCTTGGAAGGATGAAGGGCTCACCTGAGAAACATCTAATTCAGATATAGGTGAATGTGGGAAACTATAGAAATACACACCCAAAATGAGACACCCTACTGTAAGCGGCCTCTCATATTCTCCTCTTCTGCATGCCTTTATCAAAAATACACTTCCATACAACAAATAAGCCATCATTAACCCTCCTGTAATGATTACCTTGATTCTTGATAGTTAGTTGATCATAGTACTCCCAAACGAGCACCAATCTTCTGTCACCCTTGGTAGATAAGCCTGGATATTGCCTCATTGAAGCAGCTGCATAAACCAAGTACGAGGTCATGTAAAACTTCAGTGTCACCTTAATCTCCTTCAATTGAGCACAAAGTGCATTACTAATGTTCTCTCCCCAATTGATTCTTGTGGTTCCCTTTCTGATTATATTTATGTAATAAGACATTCAGTTTTGAAAATAATGAGTCTTTTAACCCTCTCACTCTGGATAACATGGTAACCATGTCGTTATATTCCTCATTAAAATCACTCTTGTGGAAGGACTTAGGCCATCGTGTGGTGAGGGAACATCTTGCAACAGAGAGATAAACAATATTGATCACCTTTTTGCATTTATCCTCATGTTTCTCGTAGTACTCTTGAGCACTCTCTTGAGAAATATCAGCCACTTCTTCAACTGATGAACCTTTGAAGATACTATTGAAGAACATGTTGTCTAGGGTCATGATGATATTCTGATCTTCATCTTTTACTTGTCTTGTGTTTGGATCAAAGTGATCAGCTACTGCTAGTACAAATTCAGGATCATGAGCCACAACTGGGAAAAATGCATACTTATGCAGTTCGGATTTGATTAAATTGATTAGACGTGCAGGAGCCTTTTGAACCCGGTCAAGAAATTCTTGCATATCAGCATGCCCAATTTTGGTGTCTCTAATCTCCTTAATATTTGAGTCTACTGAACTCTCTGGGTATAGATTCAAGTACCTGTCGTACTTGTATTTCATCTTTCTTGATGATGCTTTACTTAGAGAAGGTTCCAACTAACCTAAGGAAGACTCGGGCTTGTTGTGAGGGAGATTTGACATTCATGATGATTGCATTCAACACTGATGATTAGCTATTCATCATTATCAAAAATCATTTTTTCTCAAATGGATCGAAAAACGGGACTCAAAACAGGCTTAGGAGTAAAACTGCCAAAAACAGCAGGTCGGGGAAAAAAGTTTGACCTGCTCTTTTGAAAACAAAAATTGCACATCGAGCTTTAAAGTCTGAAGTGCAATTAAAAACACCTTGATCAACACATCAGACTTTAAAGTCCGATGTGCAATTTGGAATGACACATCGGACTTTAAAGTCTGATGTGTCAATCAGGGGAAAAACAGTAACACATCAGACTTTAAAGTTTGATGTGTAGGGGAAAAACATAAAACAAGCACATCGGACTTTAAAGTCCGATGTGCAATCTATAAAGACTAAAGGCACATCAGACTTTAAAGTCCGAAGTGCCTACAAAGGGGAAGGACAACTGGTTGACATGTCAGGTTTTGAAACCCGACATGTCAACCTACTCCCCTCCGTATATCAGATTTTAAAGTCCGATATGCGAAGGTTAAGATCCCGCATATCGGACTTTAAAATTCGATATGCGGAGATACTTTTCTTCAGCTGCACATTGGACTTTAAAGTCCAGCATGCAACTTTAGAAAGGGGACTTTGGAGGGCAATTGGGTTTTGAATTCCGGTTGTCCTCTAAAACAAGGGAGACAATCGGACTACAAAATCCGATTGCCTTCCGAAGGAGAAACCCGAAAAGAAAAAAAAAAAAAAAATGAAAGGGAAGACAACTAAAATGCAAACCTGAAAAAGAAACCCGAAAAGACATAAGATAAAAACCCTACCTCGCAGCAATGGAGATGCAAAAATTCAGCAATAGAATGATCTAAAACCGAGTCGAGGTGAGCGAAATCTGAGGAGGGCGCACAGAGGAGACGAAAGAAACAAACAATAATGTAGAAATTAACAAAATAAACCAAAAAGAGGCTTTAAATAATAAAACCCTAATTAGAAATAAATGTAAAATTAAAGCCAACTCGCAGTGCATGTCGAACTTTAAAGTCCAACATGCAAGCTACGAAAACTTGCACGTCAGACTTTAAAGTCCGACATGCACCCTTTGGACAAACCACCTGTAGTTTGGACTTTAAAGTCCGAACTGCAGGCAAGAAAACCCAAAAATACACACTAGACTTTAAAGTCCAAATTGTATTTAGCAAAAACAACCTTGCAGTTCGGACTTTAAAATTTGAACTACAAGTAAAACTACAAACTTAAAGGAACAAGGAAAACAATAAAAACGGAAAGCAAGGAACGAAACGAACTAACCGACCAAGTAGATTAAGCTCTCTTGGAGACCATAAGGTATGAAACAGACCAGTTTCGTAGGGTTTCCTCACAATTTTGGGCATGCTGAAATCAAGGACAAAATTTGGCTCTGACTGGGGAACAAGCTGCACCACTTGAAGCTTGTAGAATCCAGAACTCCAAGTTCCTATATCCATTGGGCTATAGAGTCAGGCGACGAAAAGACTGAAAAGAAAAGACTATACATATTTTTACAAAAAGTACAACTTCCTTTACATCGCTCTCTATTGAGTAAAGAGCTTCAAATGTTCTCCACTATGAGGTAGCGAGAACAGGGTAGCATCTACTTATGCAAGTAAGTAGCTATGCTTGCCACATACTTCATGAATAGTGAAGGGACCTCTCCATAAAAAATCAAATTTTCCATGCAAACCCTTTGGTTCCCTCCTCTTGTCCCATAACAAGACTTGATCACCAACTGAGAAGTCATGAGAAGTTGTTTTCCTATCAAACAATGCCTTCACTTGTCTTTGGTGTGCAGCAATCCTATCTACCACTTCAACCCTTGTTTCTTCCAGCTGAGAAAGAAACATGATCCGCTTATCCAGTGAATCTTGGTATGTTTCGTCTTCAATGGCCTTGGTGAGCTTTAATGCTGGAAGTTCCATAGTGATCAGAATCTCAGCATTCAACCCATACAAAATTTGAAAAGGTGACATACCGATTTCTCTTTTTGGAGTTATACGATCTACCCATAGCGCATCATAAAGAGCTTTATGCCAAGTCCGTTGTTTCTCATCAACAACTTTCCTCATAATAGTAACTAGATTCTTGTTGCTTGACTCAGGCTGACCATTTCCTTGCAGATAATAGTCAGATGAGTGTGAAACAGTAATACCATGATCAAAGAAAAAGTCAATTATCTCATAAGATGAAAAACATGAAGCATTATCAGCTACTATCTTATGAGGGATGCCAATCTTGAGACAATGTTTTCCTTCAAGAATTGACAAACCACCGTCGAGGTATATTGCTTGGTTGGGATTGCCTCCACCCACTTGGTGAAGTAATCCATCGCTGTGAGGATATATATGTGACCTGCACTTGATGTTGGATTGATGGGTCCAATGAAGTCCAACCCCCACTGTTGGAAAGGCTCTTCAATTATTACTGGCTTTAGTGGGAGAGCAGCTAATTTAGGCTTACCAATAAATTGCTGACATTGCTCACACTTGCGAACCCAACTGTACGTATCTTTAAACAATGTTGGCCAATAATACCTATTTTGTGTGCAGTAACAGGGGCAGAAAAATATCCTCCATGAGCAAGATCATGAAAAGCTTGAAGTAATCTTACTTGTTGTTGTTTGTCCACGTAGCACAGTAAATTGTCGTCCAGACCCTTCTTGTACAAACCATTGTCCCATAGGACAAAATTCACTACTTTAAGCTTTAAGGTTCACTTTTCTTTCCTTGACAGGTGTGCAGGACAATCTCCATATGTTAAGAGATATGCCAGGTCAGAATACCACTCATCAGTAGTGCTAACAAATAGAACATGAGGAAGATCTTGATTAATACCTTCGTTTACAAGCACCACTTCATCTATTGATTTGTTGTCATCTATCAACTGACATAGACCTTTTCCACAAACTAACTTAGTGGGCTTGATTTCTATATCATATTATTGAATCTTGGCAACCCAGTTGCCCCTTTTAGTTCCAAACTCTTGTTGTGTCAGAAAAGACTTGACAACAGCATCGGGAACAAGAGCAATGACATGCAAATTCAGAATATAAAATCTCAAATGTTTAATCGCTTTCACCACAGCAAAAGCATGCTTCTCCATTTTTGAGTATTTCAACTCATGAGCCTTTAGTGGATAACTCATGAATGCAATAGGTGATTCCACACCTTCATTATTTCTTTGCATTAGTATAGCCGAACAAGTATGATCTGATGCATAGCTATACATAATGAACTCTTTGGCATAATCTGGGCATACTAAGACTGGAGTATTTGCCATGGCTTCCTTGATCTGATGGAAAGCTTCCTTTCCTTTCGGAGTCCATTTAAATAGAGAATTACCTTTCATAGGAAATTAACTTTACCGAAGAAAGAATGAACAACAGTTTTACTTGTTGGCAAGGAAAGGTCACGAATAGCTTTTACCCTTTCTACATCAATTTTTATACCTTCCTTTGAAACAATATGCCCAAGCAATTTACTTTCGGTAACCCCAAAAACAGATTTCTTAGGATTGAGGGAAATTCCATGCTGATGACATTTTTCTAAGACTTGTTATAGATGAGAAAAATGATCTTGACGTTCCTTAGAATAAACTATCAAATCATCTAAATAGACCACAATGAACTTACCAAGAAAACTTCGGAAGGCCAAGTCCATTGGACATCGGAAAGTTGCTCTCGCATTTATTAATCCAAAAGGCATCCTGCGATATGCAAAGGTACCCCAAGGTGTAGTAAATGTGGTCTTATGCTGATCTTGCTCCAACACTTCTACCTGATTATAACTTGAAAATCCATCCAACATGGACAACATCTCTGCTCCAGTAACAACTTGTAGGACATGGTCCATGATAGGTAAAGGATAATTATCCTTCAAGGATGCCTGATTCAAGTTTTGGAAAACTACAAATATCTTAATTTCGCCATTCTTCTTACGTACAGGTACAATATTGGCTATCCAAGAAGAATGGTGGATGGGGAAGATTATCTTTGCTTTCAACATCTTTTGTACTTCAGCAAAGATAGTATCAGAAATATTTGGGTTGTATTTCCTTTACTTTTGACGGAAAGGCATAATACCTGGTTTCAAAGGAATATCATGGTAGAGCTCTTCGAGATGGAAAGACTTTAGATCTTCATAGGAGTATGCCAAGACATCAAAATATTGCCGCAATAATGCAACACAAATTTGCCTTTCTCCTTGTGAACAACACTTTCCAATATTGATCATTTTTGGATTTTTTTCAGTCCCAATGTTTATTTGTTCATATTCCATTGACCCTGTAGTTGATCTTTGTTGCTTCTTAACATAGCGATCATGCTTGTCAAAAATCTTTTCTAGCAAAACTAGACCCTTGGGGATCTTGTTTCCTTTTAATTGCAGAAATTTCTCTCCCATTTCTGCATCAACACTTTCAATTGCATCCTTTGAAGGGAAGTGACTACCTTCAAAGTATAGATCATCAAAATTGTCAAAAGTCTACAAAAAAATTATTACATGATGATCATCATTAAACACCTGCCAATGATCAGAGTTATCAGGAACGCTTAGCTGCAAAACTAACTCAACAACATAAGTTGAT
The DNA here is from genome assembly GCF_030272615.1 of Cryptomeria japonica. Classification (NCBI taxonomy): domain Eukaryota; kingdom Viridiplantae; phylum Streptophyta; class Pinopsida; order Cupressales; family Cupressaceae; genus Cryptomeria; species Cryptomeria japonica. The sequence continues at coordinate 506,628,200 of NC_081412.1, forward strand.
CCTAAAAAATCTTTGTGAGGAACCAAAGAAGTTGTTGATACTGCTAATGAGTCAGCCCTATTGTTGAATTCACGGGAAACTACAGATATATCAAAATCATCAAACATTTCTATTAGATCCCAGACAAGGTTGCGGTAGTGCCACAACCTTTCGCTCCTTATTTGATATATGTTCCTGACCTGACAGACTATTAACTCGGCATCTCCTTGAGCATGCAAGTTCTTGATTCCCTTCTTCCAAGAAACATTCATTCCCAGAAGGAGTGATTCATACTCAGCAGTGTTATTTGTGTTATCGAACTGCAATTTGAAGGAGAAAGGGAAAAAATTACCCTTAGGAGAAACCAAAACAATACCGGCTCCTGATTCGGTATAAGAATAGCTGCCATCAAACTCCAGTGTCCAAACATCATCTGGACTACCAATGCTGACGGTATCAAAATTGAGAATTTCTTGTTGTGAAGTTGAAGGTCTTTCTGATTCCATAACACTACTTTCACAACTACTTTCACAATCAACTGGGAAATTATTGAGTGAGATGTCACCTTCACTCTCAGGAGTCACCTTTAAACCATCATTAGCATGGATGAAATAATTACCCATGCCTAATGATTCGAAAAGAATCTGGGCTCGCTAATCGTCAGACTTGACAACGGTATATTTTGATTATTTTTCTGGAAGTAACCTTTGGATAACTCCTTTAATAGGGATACGAGCCTCAATCATATCCATGTTTAACTCACCCCCAACATCTCTACAGAAATTTCTTCCCAACAACAGCCCATAGGAGGCCGGTACATCGGCTACCAGTACTATCATTTTGATTTTCTTTTCTGGGAATGAAGCAAAGGTAAATTGTGCATCCTTGATTTGACCAATCAAGGGAACTTGTTTGTTATCCATAGAGAAACACCTTCCAAATGTTTTAGTCAAAGTTAAACCAATAGCATTGGCAACTTTTAACGGCATAACATTATCAAATGCCCCAAAATCAATTACACAGTTACTAAGCTTATAACCATTTATTAACAAAGAGATGTAAAATGGTTCTATCTTCTCGACGGGAGAAGGGGAAATTACTAGGTTGTTTTGAAGTGAGTTTGACTTTGGAAGATTAGTAGGTGTAGAATGTTTTTCTTTAACAAATTTAACCAAAAGGTCAAATTGATCTTGGTTAGATCTCAAAAATTCAACTTCAGACATTTGTATTTTGGTTTTCTTCGAATGATCTAAAATATCATATGACTGAAAGGAATTCATCACCAAAGATGGATTTAGATTCTCATTTTGAGAATTTAAAATATTTGGTACACTAGTCTTCGATGCATGTGTAGAAGAATTGACAGGTGCAGAAAAATTGATAGCAGTCAAAGAATCACTTACATTTTTATCCTTCGTGACATCCATTGAGATAGTGTTGTCCTTTGCAAGATTTGGTATGGGAGTCCCACACTTCGCAATAGAAATCAGCAAATGTTGAGAGTCCTTTATTTGAGTAGAATCATCACTCTTTGCAATGACAAGTGGCTGAGCTGCCTGTGCTTGCGAATGGGTGAATACTACAAAGATGTCTCCATCATGTGTGTATGGCGTATCATCTTCTTGATATTGCATAAACCTGATATTAGAGTCGCTAGCCAACTCTGCATCACCTTCTTGATGTGAATTAGCATCTTCTTCACCAAAAGGAGGAAGATCATTCTGTTCAGCTTCATAATATCCAGTAGCTGAAGTTTGGGGTGGTGCTTCCAATGCAAGCCTCTCTGGAGCAGGAGGTAATTTATTCTGATTACGCATGGTGTAATTGGAAGCATTGTTTGGATAAGTCCTTGGAACATCACGATAAGAAGTATTTCCTTGTGAGGAAATTTGCTTCTTAAGCGCCAACAACTCATTTGCTAGCTTATGTATCATAGGATTAGTAGAACTAGTTGAAGGGAGAGATGCATCAATAGCTTGATTACTCCTAACCTTGTTAGGATCTATCCTTATCTAACCCACAAGGATAAGATCATCTTCAATCGATATAGCCATTTGTTGAGCTACAGCCAAATCTGTAGGATTGTTCCTTCACAAAAGAAAACTCACCTTTGGCAATTGGGTGTTGATGAAAAAGCATTTTGAAGTTTTTGGCAGTGGGTCTTGAAGCAACTGGAATATGATTATGTAACTTTAAAGTCCAACATGCAGGCTAGGAAAACTTGCACGTCAAACTTTAAAGTCTAACATGCACCCTTTGGACAAACCACCTGCAGTTCAGACTTTAAAGTCTGAACTGCAGGCAAGAAAACCCACAAATACACACCGGACTTTAAAGGCCGAAGTGTATTTAGCAAAAAGAACCTTGCAGTTCGGACTTTAAAGTCCGAACTGCAAGTAAAACTGCAAACTTAAAGGAATAAGGAAAACAATAAAAACAGAAAGCAAGGAATGAAACGAACTAACCGACCAAGTCGATTAAGCTCTCCCAGAGACCATAAGGTACGAAACGGACCCGTTTCGTAAGGTTGCCTCATGATTTTGGCCATACTGAACTCGAGGACAAGACATTCTTCAAATTATCCTCCTGGCACATAACCACTTCTAAGGAAGGGATAGGATTTTGCATAGGCGTAGGGGATTCTTGGAAGGTCTCCATATTTTGGCATGATTGGGAAGCATTTTGAGTGGGATTCTTTGGAGTGGGTACATTTGGAATTGGAGTGCATAATGGCATAGGATCTGGGATTTTTAAATCTTTAGAGGAACTTGTATCAATATTAGCATTAACTTGGATTTTGATAGGAGATAGCCCTTGAAGGTAAACATGAGAAGTTTCATTATTTGAAGGAGATGGTATGGATTGTTGCTGAGAAGTTTTAGGAGATGAAAACATTATGGAAAGGATGGAGGCCACATATGGAGCCTTGTTAGACATAGGTTCATGATTTTGATCATGCTTTGTACTAGTTCCCTCTTTTTCTTTAGGTGAGTCATTAGGATCTTCAATTTCAATGACACCATTATCAATGAGATCTTGAATCTTATATTTTAATTCTATATAATTCTAAGTCTTATGTTCATTTTGTCTATGATACACACAATACTTACTCATAAATTCACATCCCCATGTGATCTTTTTAGGAAATATGATAAGATTATGCTCAAGAAGCTCTTTCAAAGCCGACTCAATAGATTGCCCCAAAGGTGTAATCTGTCTATCTAGAGGATATTTGGAGGAAATGTCTTTATGTCTTGGTGAAGGTGTCTTGTGAGCTTGTTTGAGATTTGAATTTTGATTGTCAATTACTTGCTAGTTTTTTATTGTCAAATAATATAATCATTTTAGCATTCTCTGAAGTTTCTCCCTCTTGATATCATGCATTTGTTTTTCAAATGGATTCATTGATTTATTTTGTTGTATTTTCATGTCATATATTTCTTTCTTGAGATCTTGAATCATTTGAGCCAAGGTAGCCATGGGAATTGGAGACAAGGTAGCCATGGGAATTGGAGCCAAGGTAGCCATTTATAGTTGAGAAGTGTTATAGATGTCAAGGTTAGATCAAAGCTAGTTGTTCGTTGAGACAAGAGGTTTATGTTCAAACTTATGTGGGTGAGATACACTGACTCCGATTTTGATTTGAGGCTAAGTAGCCTAAGTGATACTCGAGAGTGAAGTTTGGACAACAGATTGGTTGATTGGATTAGGTTGATTGAGCTAGCTAAGAGGTAACCAACAAAATCGTGCAACACAGCTGCAGACGGTACACTATCAAGATTATTTTATGCTCAAGATTATGATGACTAGTTTTATGCTCATTGTAGACTGATTAGACAAGTTTGACTGTTCGGGACTGACAAAATCAATAATTCGTACAATAGAGTTTTAGATCTAGATGATAGAAACAATTTTTCATACGAGTTGCTGCCTAAACGTGTACGACGGTTGGGCAGACTCTAGATGATAATCTACTAAATGTGATTTGTATTCATATGACAGTATGTTAAAGGCCAGACGACGGTTCTTCAAACTCATATGATAGTTTTAGTAGAGGCAGATGATAAACTTTATGATCAATGAAGACTCATATGACAATAGGTGTCTAGCAGGACGACAATTCAACAGACTCGTACGACAGAGAACTAGACATAGATGAGATTCTGACAAGCAAAGTTTCAATGACTGATAAAGACCAGTTTTTTATAAGGACTAAGTTTTTGATGTTTGACACAGACCAGTTTTGGACACAGACAGAGTTTTGATCACTAAGTTTTTTATGTTTTTGATTTGTTTTCTCCAGTTTCAGTTTTAGGGATGAAAACACAGAAAACACACAAGATCTATAATAACTTCAATCACATCACGCTAACCCTACGGAAGTTGGCTTAGTGAAGAAAACCTTTGTTTGCTGACTTAGGCACACACCCAATAGCTAATTAGAATACAACTGTTGAGTCTCACGCAATGGATTCTCAATGTCATATTAGCCGACTCCAAATTCTAATGGGGGCACGATATGACAAATGTCTTGGGAGAGTTACTATCTCTCTTGCACAAAGATTATCCCCCTTTCGTAGGTGAACTAGGTAGCTTCTATCTTATAGTTCTTAGTTAGGAATTTCGTTCGAAATTACCCCTTGAAGTCACGCAAGCATGATTGAGGCCTATAGCCCAACAAGGTACCGAAACAAGTTGTAGTCACATAAATGTGATTGAGACCACGAGGCCCTAGAAAATGCTCACCGTGAGATATCTCAAAGAGAAAACTCAAATAATTCTATCCTCTAAGACTTTAATCACCAGAGGCCTATTTATTATAGTGAGTTGGAATGCTCGAGTCTAGTTGTACTTACTTGGGTCATTCTCATAGGTGATTACTTTTTCCCACTGTGACAGGCCCGCTAAAGGTACACAAATCTCAAATTTAGAAGAAGCCTCAAGGGTCTGGATTTCTGATTATCTATAAGAGACAAGAGCATACTCTCCTACCTCTCAGATTTTTCTGAAAACATGAAAGACAGATTTGTTCTTTAACCAAATAGCAATTTAAGTGCCTCAAAATTAAACTTTAAAGAATACACGAAGTTTGGTCGGTTTTCTTTAGGCAACCTGCAAAACCAACGCATCAGTAATCATATTGTTTTTTATTCTTTGACAGGCATGTGTTTGATTAATAGATTCTTTGACAAGCGTTGCACAGAAAATTAGGTAGGCTATAAAAATCTCAGGCAAACAGAAGACAAACTAGGGTTAGCATTAGTGTTAGTAAAATCCAAATTCAATTCATGAAAAACCCTAGCAAGTACATTATTTTTGAAACGTAAAACATAAATTTGTACGACAAAGTATACCTTCTCGCATGAGTATTCTCACAGGCTCGAATGACAAAACACATAACCAAATTGTCAGAGAAAAAACTTGTATGAGTTCCTTTTCTGATTTGCGCAATAAAACGCAAGTCTTGACAGAATATCGTATGATGAGGTATTTATACTCGTACAATATTTCGCAGAGGTTGTACAAACGATACCTAAAAGACAAAGAAGTGGTTTTGAGGCCGAAGGATTGAATTCTGAGCCCCACGATGGGCGCCAAAAATGTGTGTGTGAAAAGTGGACCTGTATTTGTATCTGTATTTGAATACACGACACTTCAATTAAGTCATTATATGCATGGTTAGTAAATCAATAATCAATAATGAACAATAAACCATTACAAAATGACTTATTGCCTTCTAGTAGATGTGAGTTTAGTCTTGCTCTCAAATTACATATGTAATACTAGTGACTAGACAACACCTAAACAAAGGATTTAATCTATATGAGCATAAGATTAAGCTAAATGGATACAAGATTAAGCTAGATATGCATGATTAATCTAACATGATTCAAGCAATATTAAGCTAGATGATCTAATAAGTATGCAACAACTAATATGTAATATCTCAATGTGAAATATTAATGAACCTAGAGCAAAAACAACATAATAACACTATATTCTCCAGGATCCTTGAATGAGAGATGAGAACCTGAATTTATAGAAAATTCAGATAGAAACCAACGGCTAAGATCAAATGATAATGAGCGGTCAATATTTTCCAAGAGGAAGCACAATCCAGGTGAATTGATGTGATTGGCTGCTTTTCTTAGTTTTAAAAGAAATTGAAATAAAATTTAGATAAAATCAGTTTAAACTGATTTATTCTCTATCTCATTCAATTTTGATATATAATTGTTTTCATTGCTTTTTGAGATATTTTTCTTCAATTTTTAATTTGATTTTCAAGATTATCTCCATTTGATTTCTTTTCTCAAATTTTAATTCTTTTTTCCCAATTAATTTCTTTTTTTGATGATTTAATGGCAAATTGATTTATTTAATTAAATATACTAAGGTATTTAATAAAATAAATAGGATAATTGTTTAAAAATGATTTACTTGAAATGATCAATTAATTAAATAATTATTTAATTAATTCAGAGTGATTACTTTATTTGCCATGTGACATTGATGATTTAAGAAATTAATTATGTGCTCAAGATTAATTTTATTTGCCTTTGGTTAGGACCTTGGTGATGTTGTCGAGATTAGGTGGCCTATGGTTTTAGATGACCATTTTTAGGGTATTACACTTCCAATCTAGCAGCTAGTGCAAATGTCTCACCATAGTCTTCTCCTTCTTCTTGTGCATAACCTTTGTATACCAATCTGGCTTTATTTTTTACTACTATTTTTTAATACACATTTAGTACCTATTACATTTTTGTTCACCAGTCTGGGTACTAGGGTCCATGTATTATTCTTCTCAATTTGGTCAAGCTCTTCTTCCATATCTTTGATCCAATGATCATCTCCAAAGGTTTCCTTTGTTGTTCTAGGCTCAATAGTGGAGATCATACAAGAATTCTCTCTAATTCTTCTTCCGGTTAACACTCCAACATCTTTATCTCCAATAATCTAATCAGGATTATGACTAAGTCTTACATACCTTGGAATAACATGATCATTATCTTCAGGTTCTTCTTCCTCACTATCTTCATCTTTTACAAAATATACTTGTTTCAGTTGAGCTAGTACTGCAACATTCATTTCACCAACTTTTGTCTTCACCTGTTTTGGCTCCATAATGTAAGGTTCATCTTCCTTCTTCTCCTGATTGGTTTCTCTTGTACCTTCAGGACACTCATCCACTCGAACATTAGTACATTCAATAATTCTCTTTGTCCGGTATTTGTAACATTTGTAGGCTTTTCTCTTGGTGGAGTAACCAAGAAATATGCCTTCATCACTCTTAGCATCAAACTTACCAACATAGTGACCTCTATTGATAAAACATTTACTGCCAAAAATCTTAAATTAAATTAACATTAGGCGACCTACCATACTAGTATTCATGAGGAGTTTTATCCTTACCTCTTTTAACCAATATCTACTTCATTGTGTAGACAGCTATGCTGGCAGCTTCTCTCCAAAAAGTTTTAGCCACACCTCCTCATATTAGCATAGTTCGGGTAGCTTCAACAACTGACCGGTTGTTCCTCTCTGCAATACCATTTTTCTATGGTGTCCTAGGTGTAGAAAGTTGCCTCTTAATTCCATTGTCTTCATAGTATCTAGTGGATTCCTCTAAAGTAAATTCACCACCTTGATTAGTTCTTAAGCACTTTATCTTCTTTCCACTTTCCTTTTTAGCTAAGGCCCTAAATTCCTTAAAATTTCTAGAGGCTTCTATTTTTTCCTTCAATAATGTGACCCACGTCATTCTTGAGAAATCATTAGTGAAGATCATAAAATATTGATCACCTTGAATACTCCTAGTCCTTATTGGTCCACAGAGGTCTGTATGAACCAAATATAGAAAATGTTCTACTAAGAAAGATTTTCTCTCAAAAGTTGAGGATGGCATCTTCCCTAACTAGCATTCCTTCACAGAGAATTCACTAGTTTATCCAACAGAGGAAAACCTCTAACTAACTTTAACAATGTTATCAAAATTTACATGACAAAAACTCTGATGCCAAAGCCAACTATCATCTACTTTAGCAATTAAACAGTTGTTGACTTTAGGATTTAGGTGAAACAAGTTACCTTTTTTCTGCTTGCTGATTGCAATTAGTTCACCTTTGCTTCCATAGATTTTGCACATTCCATTCTTGAATCCCAATGGATAACCTCTGTCATTGACTTGAGAAACACTTAAAAGATTGTGTTTCAATCCTTCAATCCAGTAGACATCATCTTCATTGCTCTTTCCATTAATAGAAATGGTTCCCTTTCCTTTTACCATGCAGGGTGAGTCATTTCCAAATCTCACAATACCTCCATCAAATTCCTTTAAATTAAGAAACTTACTCCGATCACCGGTCATGTGTTGTGAACAACCACTGTCTATAATGCAATCATCAAAACTATCCATACGAGAGACTAATGCCTTATGATCTGATATCTCCTCTTTAATGGAAACAAAGACAATATCTTCATTTTCATCTCCCTTAGATTCCTCATTAGTAATTCCTCCATCAATTTCAATGAGGCAATATATTTTACCTTTTCCTTTGTACTTAATATACTTCTCCCATTTATGCTCATTGTTTCCATTTGGACAGTTAGCTGCAATATGTCCAATCCAATTACATGCAAAACACTTCAAAGGTAATTTACCTCTGTACCTACTAGTACCTCTGGGTAACCACTTGGCCAACAATGCTTCAAGTTCAATCAGACTATCTTCATCATCAACTTCTCTGCTAAATCTAGACTCATAATTGTGACTGCCTTCTCTGCTTTTCCTCACCGATGGATTAGAAACTGAAGCTCTAAATGTAGACTCTGATTTTAGGGAATTACAATAATAACCATTTAATTCAAATGTAGTTAGTTTACCAATTATGGAGTAAAGAGATACCTTTGTTTTATCAATAGACTTGAGTTCTTGAATGGCTCCAACTCAGATAGCGTAGACTGGTAGAAGAGTTCCCAACCCCTTGCTGACCATTGTGGTATCCTCCACTTTACCACCAACACTTTTGATCTCACCAACTATCTCTTTAATCCTTTGACCATACTATTGAATATTCTCACCTTCAGCCATCCGCATGTCATCAAATTTACCTCTCAGACTCTCTTCTTTGGCAATCTTTACATGCTCATTACCACTATAGATAACCTCAATTTTCTTCCACACATTATAAGCAGTCTCCAAACCATGGACATCAACAAACTCTTAATTGGACAAGGAACTGATAATGGCCTCCAATGCTTGATTATTCTCTTGTTGCTCCTTCTTTTGATCATCTGAAAAAATCCCACTAGGAAAGGTAAATTTGGTAACAACATGTTGCCAATATTGACTTCCTAGAGTCTTGATATAGATCTTCATCCTATCACTCCAGATTTTGTAATTTTCCCAATTGAACTTCAGACCTTCTTTCTTCATCATGTTCTTCTACACCTTTACCTCAAGTTGTTAGGCTTAGACACTAGAGGACCTTAAATGCTTTGATACCAATTGATGATATGATAACTCAATAAGGATCCAGACAACTACTGAGAGGGGGGGTGAATGAGTAGATAGAAAGTAAACTAAACTTTCACCAAACTCAAACCCAACTCATAAATCAATTACTGAACTAACTGGTTCAAACATTGAACTACAAACTGCAACTTGCACTGTCAATTTTACCGGTTGACTGGCATAACAAAATAACAGTGTAACAGATCTAAAACTCTCAAACCATTTAACCAAACATAAAAACACTTTGCTAACATCAGTAAATGCCCTTTTCATATCACATCCAGTCGTCTTAACATATCTACCACCTCACTCCAACTGCACTAGCGATCCAGCCATGAGATGGGGAAACCAAATACACATTCCTTATCTTATTACGATGAATTACTTCTACCCAACCCACCTATGATTAATTTAATTATGTTATCACTTTATTATTATAATAATCCCTATTGAGCTATTCAAATGGTCTAGACCTCAGCTCCACAACACCAAGTATCCTACCAGTCCATTCCTCATGATCTCAGAAGACTCATGGAAGCTCACTCCTAATCATTCTCCTAGGAATTAGGGTGAAACATGCATCCAAATAACATCATAAAAACATCATGAAGGCTAACAAATGACATAATTACAGTCATAACATCACTGAGAACATATTGAGCATAATAGGATACATATGGCCATATACAAGGCAAGAGCCTTCACCAAAGCAATGCAAATAATGAAACAAAGCATAAAAATGATTCAAAGGCTAATCCAACACAATTGAAAATCCTAAATAGTGAGGGAATAAACATCCCACTAGAGCTTTGATAATCATTCCTTGATACCAAGGCATTTTCCCCCTCATTGGAGCAAACCAACATATATGCAAATCCCTCAATAGTAAGACACAAATCCTATTACCAGAGCACAAAATCAATATGAAATTATCAAGATGAAATCATACACACCACTAAGGAAATAAATCAAATCATAAAAAGCCTCTAGTAAATACACAAAATTCGGAAAAGAGACCAAACTAGGCAAAATCATCAAAATTGACAACTTCAGCCAGTATAGCATAGCAAAAACCCAAACTAGCGTTCCTAGGAAATAGTTTAGCATTACCATAAAATTATCTAGTATTTTGGGGTCATCCTTTAGTGTTTTAGTGCCATAATTTGGCATTTTTCGGTCATCTTTTAGCATTTTGAGTTTTGAGAGCAAAAATGAATAAAAATGGAGGAAATAGGTGACATAGATGCCCAATTTTGAACATAGGATCACAAAATGAATAGGTAAAGCTCTAAAAAGGTATAGGAGGACAAAATAGAACAAAGGAAACACCCAAATGAAATATTATGATCATACACAAGATTATTCATCATCATTCTCTAGCCAAAACTCCACTCAAAAGTGCACAAAACTTCTCCAAATTTGCACAGCAACTTAGGGAAATACAACAATGCAAAGATAGGTTCAACACAGCATTTATAAGGAATTATAGTGCCCATACAATACATAATTCATCTACAGGATAGGCTATGACAACTGCAACTTCACAAAACATCAAGAAACCACTCCTGGCAATGCCACAGGAAATTCAAACTTGCAAACGCACTCAGGACACAAGGTAATGCAAAAAAACATATGAGCATACAAGTATCAATCTCAAAGCTTGGAGAAACTCTAGAAAATCTTAGGAAAGAGTAAATCACATATTCAAAGAGGAAAAGTGTAAATTATGCATTCCCAACATGTTGGGAAAATGGTGTCTCGACCTTGCAATTACATGAGGTTACTATTTATAGTAAGTTTTCATTTGAGCATGAAATGGTTCAAAATTCTCCCCGAAGCTTTTGGTTGGCTAGATAAGCATTTCGGTACAACTAGTTTTGAAGATATTAAATTTATCATTTTGGAGGGGTCTAAAGAAAGGTTTAAATTTGATTTTGAGGACTTTAGAGGCCCCAAAACGCCCTAAAAAGTGGGTGTAAATGGCATAGCAGTTTACGAGGCAATATAGCACTTTGCGAGATTTTCTACGCTTCAAATAATTCGTCAATAGGATACATGGTTCTCATGTTATGGCCTCTAAAAGTTTGTACTCCTGAAATAGGAAATTTAAAATACATCGAATACATAAATGAGCTATAAAAAGGGAGGGACATGTCATAGGGCATCTAGAAGGGAGATAAGGTTGGCTACACCTTATTGGGTGGTTTTAGCCCATGGTTTTGTAATATCATTTGACGGTTTCTTGTATTGTATCTACTATATATGAGGTGTGTGAGATAGAGGTTGTGTGTAAGAGTCTTATGGCTATTGAGTTACCTTTGAATATCTGATTAGTGTTACTCCTTCGAAGAGCTTGCTCTGCAAGTATATTGTAATCTATTTTTTATTGTGGAATACTATATTGGGCAGCTTTTGAAGTGTGGGTTTTTTTCTCCTGAAAGGGTTTTCCCTGCGTAAATCATTGTGTTATGATTTGAATGTTATTATATCTATTTCTATTTTTTGTAATTGTTGTGACGATCTATAAAAAAAATTGCATTACCCTCCTCTCAAGGTTAGTATAGGAAGTTGTTCCACTACTTAGCTTCCTTACAAACAACACTCCATTCCCAGATTTCACTATATTCATAATACTTTATCAATAATTATAAATTACTCCCCAAAACCGAAAAGGAAATCATTAAACATAAAATTCAATTCCCCAAGCAATCTTTCCACAAACACATAGTAGACAATATTTTCAAAAATAAATTGCATAGAGAAGCAAAGTTCCAACCTAGAAATCACAATCCAAGGCAAGAATACTGATGAAGAGAAACCATTCCAGCAACTCTAATCCCAATCTTCAATCCAAAACTCTAGCAATCCAAATTCAAGTTCAACAAAAATCCCAAGATTTCAAATCCAAAATTTTGCAGAGATGCTAGTCACAACAACACACAGAAAAATCTATTAAATAGAAAAATTAAACTCAAACTATAGAAATCCATCGACGAATCAGAAAATTCCATAAAACTATATATTATACCTACCATCCATGAATACGAGGTAGGTAATATAAAAATATATTATTTACTTACCCTCATACAAAACAACCAATCAAAAAGGAGGGTAGGTAACTTAATAATATAATCAATTATGGAATTAATAATAAAGTAGTAATATAAACATGAATGGGATAATAATAAATCAAATCCCAATAATAAATAAATAAGAAAAAGCTTATATAAATAGAAACTAATAATTGAATATAAAATCAAAGCCAAATAATAAATAATAAAATCAAACCATAAACAAAACATTAAACAATAAATAATAAATAAAGTGTTAAATCAAAAAATTAAACTCAATAAAATAAATATAAATCTCATTAACAAATGATCAATTAAACAGTAATTTAACCAAATAAATAAATAGTCATGCTATAAGATAAATTAATTTAAACATTAATAAATTATATTAATTCAATTATTAATTAAATAATGACCACATGCTCACAACACCTCAAGCAAATTGACATAGGGTCAAAAACTGACACAAGACTTTAACCCAACAACTTACGCCACAACACAACTGACAAGGTGAACAACTAAGCCTAGAGTATAAGAGGGAAACACATGCTATCTCCAACAACTTGTCATTGGGATAGGCCACACTTAGACCTGTGAGACCAGGTGGAGTCGATGTCTGATACTTGCAATCCTACATCCACCACTAAACACAATACAACATATATACGATACATATATATCATAAATGATCAGATACGTGAAAAAGAATTGCAGCGCCATCTCATGCTCGTAATGATTGATATGGCATCATCTCTTACCATGAATATAGTACGACATTCACACAATAATAGCATCAACTCATCTCATGTTATCATCGTCATGAAATAGGGGTTACTATCATCATGAACAATATAATCCACATAAGAGTATCAAATACATATAGATCCATGAACATATAAATCTATCCATCACAACAGTCCAAAAGTATCATCATCCATAAGGATCATCAAGTATCACATGTCACATGGTATGTCTAGCATCATCAAGTGTCAACTAGGATATAAAGAGTCATAAATAATCAACAAAATATCAATATCATGTCTAAGTAGGTCTATCAAAGCACAAAAGGGAAAGACGAATCAAGGAGGGGCACTATAGGTTAAATTTTACACAATTAGATAAGGGTTGTAAAAGACTATGATTGATCTTTATGACTTTCCCATTGTGAGAGAAGTTCAAACACTTATGAAAGGTGGAAGGTATTTCTTTCATGAATGTGATTCAAAGATGTCGCAACTTCACACAAAATTGGTCCAAGATAGAAATAATGACAAAGGAGACATCTAATCACTTAGTACCAACTTCAACAAGAAGGTGATGAAACCTATGGTGGAACAAGTGAAACCATCATGCACTTCAATCACAACATCATGTTTATCATATGTGTCTTGATGAAATTGTTGTGTGTATAGATCTTCTTCCATAGTAACATATGTCATACATACTAGATTGATAAGCACTCCTCTTGAGATTTTATCTTTATTTTTTTGCAATAATGTATAATGGACCATCAAGTGCTTTTATGATGCCACTTGAGTTAAAGTTAATGGTAGGCTCACACTTAGGCTTAGGTTTCTATTGGTTAATCAATTTTGCAATATTTTTGGATTCATTATATATATCATCAATAGTTATAAAGCCTTTATCATTATGCTCAGCAACATTAGTAGAATGGGAAGATAAAGGATTGGTAAATATTTACAAATTTTGATTAGGAGGTGCCACAAACATTTCGTTTATCATACACACTATCCACCACTATAGCATTAGAATCAATGAGGTATTAGATTTCATGTTTTAGATGCATACTTTTCTCCATGTCATCCCAAGTTGATCATGGTATTGAGAAAAGGATTTTGGGACAAAAGAAAGTGGCAAAGCCCTAGAATTATCTATAAGATAAATAGGAGAAAGCTTCATCACATTACTGTTAATCAATTGAAGCATGATGCAAATACTTGAAAAGAGGAGTGAAGTTGCGATGCTTGGATTTGGAAGAAAAGTGAGCTACAATAGAGTGGGTGTCAATATGATTGGAAAAATTGTTATTATTTATCTTAATAAAATTCTTATTTTGGTTTCTAAAGTTTTGAAATGTTTGATGAGCATCTTTATTCCTATCAAACAGAGTGAAAGATGATGAGGGTTAATATCGACTCATATAAAGTTGATAATCATGAACTATTGTGCACAATCATGCGAAAGATGTGAATTCAAAAAACAAAAGCTTATCTCTAAATTGTATTTTCAAATTATTAATGAAAATCCTTTGAATAATATGCTCAAGAACAAGATAAGAAATTTGTGTATACAAATGTTTATATCTACCAATGAAATCAATTATTTTTTCTTAATACCTTTTTTGCAATGCACTAAATTAGTCAAATTAACTTGTGGCCCAATATTGTTTTGAAAATGTTGAATGAATGCATTCGCTAATTGCTAAAAATTACCAATTGAATAATTAGGCAAGGAGAAAAGCCATTGAAAATCTTTATCCTTTAAATAATGAGGAAATATTTTTACAAGGAAATTTTGGTCATAGTAAAAGTTAGTACACAAAAACTAATGCAAAGTTTTATCCTTTAAAGAACGAGGGAAGAGTTTTTCAAGGAAATTTCGATCATAGTAAAAGCCTTTACATAAAGTGGAAAATGTTCTCACATGAGTGTGGAGGTCACCTTGTCCATTATATTTCTCCAAATGGGGAACTTCAATGTGTTGTGGAAGAGGGGTATGAAGATGTGAATGGAAAGTGGGCTACTTGTGGAATATGTAGGGATGATGGATTTTGATTAGGTTATGGTAGGCAATTGCTATTGTAAGGATGAAACATTTTACAACAAGTGGTTTATGGTGGCTTTGGTTGGTGAATTTGATTGTGAAAGGTAGGATTATGATGGAGTACGCATAGTATGGTAGGTAGGTGGAACATTGTGGTAGGTCGGTGGAGGAGATGGTTGGGAAACAAAGGGGATGTTGGTAGAAAGTGGAATGTAAGAATATTGATTGATAGGATTCCCCCCATTACTAACATGGATAGCATTACCATTTTGTGTAGTGGCAGCCATGATATAAGTTGTGTATGTAGGCACATTGGCTATAGATGTAGGTATAGGCATGGAAATCTCAACTTGGGCTGGAGGAGTGGAATTTCCAAGCACTTTGGCACAACTAGCTAACTTCATAGTGTTTTCATTCACTATGTGAGCTAAACTATGTAAAACATCCACACTATGTTCATCATTTTGAACCAACCTCCTTAAACCTTTAATCTTGGGGATTGCCTCTTTATCCAAGTGCTATTTAATCAAATTGTTGAATATCTTCCAATTGAATACCAATCTTCTCCTACTTTTCATTAGACACTTAAATTGAGATTCATCCCCATCATTATAAACATGAAATAAAGGATTCTAAATTATGTTAGGCAAGTAATGTGTTGGATTAAGGGAATAAGAATCACCCAATCTCCTAGGGAATAGGTTAAGCAACTCCAGCTCAACACCCTTAGTGTTTAAACATGTAATGGATATAAAATTAGGCTTTCACAAGTTAAACTTTGTAAATTAGGAAATGACCTAACTTTCACATGCAAAAACAAACAAGAGATTGTGAAGATTATTGGCTTTGAACAAATATTTGTCAAACTAGATGCACTTCAAGTGGTAAGTTATGTCAAGTTATTGTTGATAGTGGTAGTTGTGAGAACATGGTTTTGAGATATGGTAGATAATTTAAACTTACATTGTGAAAATTGTCCCCATCTTTATCGTATTGCATGGTTTAAAAAAGGAAATGAAGTTGTTGTTGATAAGAGGTGCCTAATCAAGTTCTCTATAGGAAAGACTTATAAATATGAAGTATAGTGTGATGTCATTCCAATGGAAATGTGCCATGTGTTGTTGGGAAGGCCATGACAACGTGATCGAAAGGTAATGCATGATGGTAGAAAGAATACATATACTTTTTGGAAGGATTGTTCCAAAGTGATTTTATTGCCCCTTGAGGATGAAAAGAAAGTTGAAATTTTTATTTCTACAAGAGAAAAAAAAAAAAAAAAGTGAAGGTAACAAAGTTTCGTTATGCATTGATGATGCAGAGAGAAGAAAGTGAAGAAATACAAGAAGCGGCTCCTTTGGAGGATGCTAAGAGTTTTGAATTATAAAAGCGCAGCTATAAATGGAAATGAGGATGTTGTAGTGGTTGGTAGGAAAAAATAAAATATTACACATTTTTGGACAATAAGAAAATGTACACACAACAAGGTCATTATAGTAAGTATTTGGTACAATCGAAAGGACTTAACACATGGATTACAAAATAAAAATCTAATAATTTGGATCGTGATACATTGTACAAGTTTTAGAGGAGTAACTCGTAGGAGCTCAATTTTTTCAACTAGAGGAGAATGATGCAAGGACATTTAGATGCCATACTTTTTTACAACAATTGGAGCAAGCTTGGGATTTTTTCAAATTAAATTTTTAAATTAATTTTAAACTCTTACATATAATTAGATTTTTAAGTTGGAAATTAGTGTTGCTTTAGTTAGTTTTAAATAGTTGGCAACTTTTGTAGGCCACATAGATAAGCATGTAAAATTACCCAAAAAGAGACAAGTTGAAAAAGTTCCTAAAAGTTGTGAAAAAAGACAATTTTCGAATTCTGCCAAAAAATGGTAATTTTTTAGATTTTTCTAAAAATTACCAAAAAAGGTAATTTTCAGATTTGTACCTAAAAGGAAGTTTTCTTTCAATTTTGGAGGAAGGATTTATTAAGAAGGAAGCAAAATTAATGAGTTTCTTGGAGTTTTTTCTATGTTTTATTTTGGAAATACATATAATTATTTTGTTGTGAACTTTTGGCTACACCAGCATCTAGCACACAACTTCAAACAAAACAAAATGTTAACCTAAATATTTGCAGGGGGATTGTGTGTTAGATAAAGTGAGAAAGTTTAGAAAACTAGTGTCAACAACCTTTTTTGGCATAACACAGCAAAAAAAAAGAACATTGTGTGCAAACGAACAATGCATACAATTCCAATGCATAAATTCTTTCATTTTTGTAATTTTCAACTTGCATTGTTCTCTTACAACAAGATCTTCAATATTTACTTATTGTGATGATGAAAAATGAGATCGGGTAGTTTAGGATCTAACCCCACTTTCCTCCACACATCGGAATACAGAAGAACCTAAGGAAGTGATTCACTTTGACTACTTCTTGTGAAAGAGAGTCAAGGAATACTTTTAGGGTTCCTATTGCTTTGATGATATGAAAGGAAAATGTGCAATAATGATGAACTAAGTTAGGGAGATGAATGAAAGTGATGATATATACTAAAATAAAAAATAAATGCAAAACTGAAACTGAGATATAAACCACAGAACTAGAAATGAAATTCAGATGTGCACCTAATATCAGAAAACTGAGCCGAAATGAGTCAAACCAAGGTGTTGGGCACCTTGGTCCCTGATACCTAATTGAGTTGAACTTTTGCAAACTGAAAACTGAGACTCTGCACTGCTGAACTCCCACAAAAAACTTGAGAACTCAGAGGACCAGGGCATTGGGCGCCATGGTCCCAGACCAAGGAACTGCGTACCT
This sequence comes from Cryptomeria japonica, assembly GCF_030272615.1. Taxonomy (NCBI): domain Eukaryota; kingdom Viridiplantae; phylum Streptophyta; class Pinopsida; order Cupressales; family Cupressaceae; genus Cryptomeria; species Cryptomeria japonica. The sequence continues at coordinate 506,646,380 of NC_081412.1, forward strand.
TGGTCCTACGAGACTAGAAGCTACTTTTGGTTATGAGTCTACACCTATGTGTTATGTCATTCTCGAAGATCGTGCGTCTGTCAGATCTCTCCACCTATGCATGTAACTTGGAAAATGGTGTTTGGGTGGCTATATAGGGTTTTTCCTTAGTCAAACCCCTCGTTTTGGTGATTTCAACCTCCACAAATAGCCAATAATGTATTGAAATGTGTGTGTGTGTACTAGAATCTTATGTGCTTACAAGATCCTAAAATGAGCTAAAATGCAAGAATTAGAGTTCTATCCTACGTTATGAGCATAAAACCCTAAGTGAATGTAAATTGAATATAAATGCTTCAAATCACAAATGAAATAATGGATCTAAAGCATGAGTATAAATCTGAAAATAAGTGTTGTTAAACTCATTTAAAGATATGAAAATAACATGAAACCATACCAAACCCTAAGGGAGAGGTACAAGCCAATCAACAATTTGTGATCTCCTATTATTCTTCAATATCTTCAAAGCTTCAATTGATGATGAAAATGGTTGATGAAGACTTGATGAATGCTTTATCTGTTGATTGAAGACTCCACATAACTTGTACTTTCACTTCATAAGAGGCTCCTTCCATTACTTGTAGATGGATCCTTCAATTGAGGAAAGGAAAGGCTATATGTATGAAACCCTAACTTTGTTTTTTAATCATAGGCCAACCTAGAAATGATTAAATTTCACACCAAGGCGGATTTAAACATTATAACACCGCCAAAACATGATCCCAAAATTCAAGGAGAAAAATTTGGGACCATGGTGAATCACCATGGTCTGATCAACTTTTTTCCAAATTTTTAGGGATGTGAGGTATCATGATTATAAAGTTAACCCCAGGTGGATTTGATAATTCAAGATGATTAGATATGTGAAATCGGGCCTTGAAGGTCAAAATAGGACATAACTAGGGCTTTTGATGAATGAATTAATTGAAAGAATAAAATAAAAAGGGGCACACCTAGGATTAAGGGCCCAAATTTATGATGTGTAGAGGGATGAAAGAGGACTTTAGATTGAATTAAATTAATATTTTTAATAGATTAATAGCTGCAAAGGGCTTTAATTAAATTAATTAATTAAATGCTTAAATTGAAATCAAAATGAAAGATGCAACACACTAAGGTGAGTGCTAACCTAAGCGTGGAATTGTATCGCCCAATTTAGGGTGTATAATTAATGACACTACACTTACCTACATTCAATAAGCATTCAATACAATAAGATTTATCAATATTTCTTAAGACAATTTTGAAGATTGGTAAAACACATGGTTTCATCTGATTGGATCTTGTTACCCACATAGTACTATTCAAATGATAGTAAACCTTTATGCACTTACTTGCATCGAAGGTAGTAGGATTGGTTCACAGTTGTGTACTTCCTTCTATTAAAGAATAGAAGATTTTTGCATCTTTCATAGATTTTATCAAATTTTCTTTATGTTATGTCTCCTCGGATGGAACTACTAACTATCAAATGTCCTATGCATATTTACTTCTCAAGATAAATGTGATAGGCATAATTAATACAATGCACTAAATGCAAAAAGATAAAAAAAATTATTAAAATATTATTACTATTACCAACATTAGAAAAAGGAGAAAATTTCAATTATGCAATTACTATTACCAACATTAGAAAAAGGAGAAAAACTCAATTATGCAATTACTATTACCAACATTAGCCAATAAGATAACAAATATTTGTTTTTTTTTTAATTATTAAAATATGTATAAATATTGAAAATATACAAATGCAAACAAATTTTTAAAACTCTCTAGAATGATTGGCCAACTTAAAGAAAAAAAAGAAGCATCCAATGAATGCAAAAGTAATCCTACCTATTGACACAAACTAATAATACTAATGTAGTCTTAATATATTTTTTTTCTAACTTTTTCACTTTTCCAATAGAAAAGTATAACAAGTGTCATGTAGTGCCAAGTACTTACCTTTGTTAGTTTTCTAATTAATTGTAATTGTAATGTTAATCTTAGATGTAATTATAATTATATTTTTAATAAATTAATTATAATTTTAATTTTTTTTAATAAATTAATTATTAAAAGTAATTATTATTATTTTATTTTTATAGTATATTAGATTTATAATATATTGAAATTTAATAATAAATTTGTTGTAAATGTAATATATCAAAATACATATTTAATAAATTTGATAAATTTATTGATAATATATTAATTTACAATATATCGAGATTACAAAAGATTTAATGTAAACTTCTAATATATTTTAAATTTAATAGATTTATTGAGATTGTAAACTTCATAAATTAATTTATAATAATTATTGTTTTTAATAATTAATGTATTATAAATAGCTGTTGATCTTAAAATTAAATTTATAAATAATGACTTTTCAAATATATTTTTTTTTTATTGAGATTGTAAACTTGATAAATTAAATTATAATAATTATTGTTTTTAATGATTAATGTATTATAAATAGCTATTAATCTTAAAATTCAATTTATAAATAACGACTTTTCAAATATATAATTTTTAAAATTAAATAAAATAAATGATTAATTTTTTTAAAATAATTAATCTAAAATTCGAATGAATAGTTTTTTTAAAATATATAATTTTTAACATTTAAAAATTATAATATTAATTTAAACTATATTAATGTATTGTAAACCTATAAATTTATTTTTAAAACTTAAAAATAAAATAATATAATAACTATTATTAATAGTAATTATTAATAATTATTAAATTTTAAAAATAAGAAACTAAAAATAATAGGCATCGATTACCTATATTCTTGTGTAAATAGTTACCACAAAACTTATTTATTTTATGATATCCAAAAAATTCACTTATAAGAGTTAAATTGTTAATTTTTATATATTTTAATTATTATATTATTAATTTATTATGATTATAGCATTGTATAATTTTTTTATATTATTAAATTCAATCAGAATAATTAAAATAATATTATTAATAGTTATCACAAAATTAATTTATTTTTTGTATCTAGAAAATTCACTTATAAGAGTTAAATTGTTAATTTTTATATATTTTAATTATTATATTATTAATTTATTATGATTATAGTATAGTATAAAAAATTTATATTATTAAATTCAATCAAGATAATTAAAATGATATTATTAATATATGTGTTTATTTATTTATATAAAGGTTTAAAAGATTTGGATTTTAAAAAATAAAAAAATTGGAAACAAATTTAAACACATTAAATATTATTTTAATGTTCTTAAGAATTTGCCTTAAAAAATTCATTTGATAGTGGATCTCGAAATTCGGTAATAAGATGCTAATTATTTAAGCCAATTAGATTGGAGAAAAATAATTTAGAAAATTTAAAAACTTAAAAATCATGCATCTTAACTATTTAAAATTTGAAAAACAACATGAAAAGAAAAAATTCATAATTCTAATTAGTAGAAAAACAATTGAATAATAACAGATGCTAATTATTTGAGTCAATTAGGTTGGAGAAAAATAATTTAGAAAATTTAGAAACTTAAAAATCATGCATCTTAACTATTTAAAATTTGAAAAACAACAGGAAAAGAAAAAATTCATAATTCTAATTGGTAGAAAAACAATTGAATAATAACGAATTAACAAAATTCATTGCAAGGCAAGTAAACAAGTTCATATATTAACACATAATAATATAATCATATCTTAATAATAATTTAATATGAATTACAATATTATAATATAATAATGATTTAATATTAATTGCACTATAATAAATTTTTTAAATAAAATAATCAACAAATATGATATCTTTAAATATACTTTACCTATATTATAATTATACTAATTCTAAATTACACATAAAATTCTAACTTATTTATTAAAATTTACTTTTTATTAAATTAAACTTAAAAAAATGTTTGTTTTACTTTACAATTATATTAATATTTAGAAAACTCGCATGCCCAGGCAATAGTAAATTGATATATATTGTAGATGCCAAAAGTCATTTTCAATAGGCGTGCAAAATCAAGCTGGCTTCTAATAATTGAAACCTTAGAGTTATAGCATAAAAAAGTAATTAATCATGAGCTTTATGGAATCTCAATTTAAATCACCCACCACTTTAGACTTTTTCAAGTTTAACAAATTTTTTCATGATTTTGATTAATTTAAGATTTGATTTTAATGTGAAGTTTAATATAATTTAATTATAGTTTTGTTAAAAATCCTAATTAAGTATAATTTTTACACATATATAATTATTTAAAATGAAAATGAAAATGATAATAAGTAAAATGATTTTTATGAATATAAAAAATTAATTATCATATATTTTTAAAAATGAAAGAATTAAAATTTATTTATTAGAACAATAATTTATATAATTATTTTAGTAAATTTATATTGTTTTTAAGATAAATTTTAATATATTAATTATTTGTATAATAAATTTTTTAATTAATTATGTGTACAACATATTAATCTTAAGTAAGTAAAAAATAGACATTGCAAACCCTTGATTATATTGCGGTTACATAGAAAAACTCAAGACTCGTTATTAAGCTTCAACAATCATTACTTAACCCTAAAATAACAAACTCTAGCCTAATTTTATTGACACTATAAAACCCAAAAGTTTTTCATTAAATACTTGTGTGAATAATAATAATCTGCAATGTTTCCTCTACATTGTTGTAGTTACATGGAAAGCTCAAATCATAAATTAGACTTGTAATGAAATATAAATTATAAATAATTTTTTTATTAAATAAGCTTGAGATGCCCTTACAAAACACTATTATCAGAACTAAAACATATTATAGATGTATTGTGTCTTTTTTTCAAAAACCATATAAAAGATTTGTTTGCCCAAGATGATGTTGAGGTTCATAGATTGGGTTGTTTCTTAACACATGCCAAAGAGTTGTCAAAGATCAAGGATCAAAGATTCTTCCTAATGCATGCCAAAGAGGTATTGAAGGTCGAGAGTCAACTAGGCCACTTTAATCATGCAGGAAAGCTATGTGTTGAGGATTGGAGATACCATCCAGCACATGCCAAGAGCCATTAGAGATCAAGGATCAAATATCAAGGTTGTTGAACCTCAAAGGGGAAAAGTCTATAAGATCTATAGGGATAGCCTATTGTAGCATGTAGACTTTATGTTTGGGCCTTGGAATTGACATTTGGGTCTAGGTCAATACCATCCAACACATGCCAAGAGCCATTAGAGATCAAGGATCAAGGATCAAGGTTGTTGAACCTCCAAAGGGGAAAAGGCTATAAGATCTATAAGGCTAGCCTATTGTAGCATGTAGACTTTATGTTTGGGCCTTGGAATCGATATTTGGGTCTACGTCGACTAGATGGTCTTTATGTTGGAAGCAAATAAAATGAGAAAAAAAAATTAATTGTGGGCATCCATGTTATGTTATAGTATCTTTCTAGGCACTTTATGTTCAAGAGTTCTTCCATAGAAAAAAAAAACTCATAGGAGACTATGATTAATGGATGGAAACCCATTATTTCTAGAATTAGAGGACAAAAACCTTTTGGTTCTTGAAGGAATTCTCACTTAGAGAATAAATTAGAGCTTGAAGTTTATAGTACAGTTCAATCTTTGTAAGTCCATTATGTAAAATTTGTGAGTGTTATTTGTTATTATTCTAATGATTGATGTAACAATCCTTTGGTTGTAGAGATTTGATCATAATTAATATCAATTGTTGTTGGAGTTTGATTCATTTTGTGCAAGTTCATGGATTGATTAGCTAGTTGATAACTAACTATTACTTAGAATAATTAGGTTAATAATATTGCTTATGATCCATATCCAATATATATTGTTGTTTAGTTACAATTATGTTATTTTCACTTTAATTTCTAGGAAAGGATATTATAGTGGTATCAAAGTGCCCTTCCTTCCAACTTGTGAGCACGTGGTGATATAGGTTCATACAAAAAAGATAGTGAAATCAAGTACTTGTGAAGAAAAAAGAGAGATAGATATGGATGATAAAAATGAGGAAACCCACTTCAAGGAGGAACTAAGGTCTAACAATATAGAGATTGTTGAAGAAATGACTCCACTCCAAGATCACAAACAATTATTAACCTTCACAATGGAGAGAACAATATGCACTAGAGAAAAGATAACTAATATTGAGATTGAGATGAATAAAATGTACAATCGACTCTGCTTAAATAAAGAAAAAGCATGAGAGATGAGAGCACATAATAATGGCATGCGGCTCAATGAGATGCAAGGGTAGGTAGGGAGTAGGTAAAACTCAACCACTTGACACAAATATTAATGCAACCTAGGAAATAATGATGCCTAAGTTAACTTAAACTTAGAGCAAATATTAACTTAAGTTCCAATACCCCCCTTAAGTGTAACTTAGGGAGAATATTATTATACAATATGAGAAATATGCAATATGGGTTCTAGAGCTACAAAACCATATTAGGTACTCATGTACAATGCAAATGCAATATGAATCTCTCACGAACTGAGAAAAGGAGAAAACCACGTGGAAGAAAACTCCTCTCCAAAAGAGAGAAAAGAAACAAGATCTATGGATTGAGGACTCAATCACACTCCCCAAGAACTACATGCATCATGTATATACAATCAACAATAACCCCATAGGAAGGAAAGAAGGAGATTACACATCCCCCCCCCCCCACCCATAATGGATAATGTCCTACAAAAATGGTGAGTTCTTGAAGATAAAACACAGCCCAATGCCTACAAAAAAAAATTCTCCCTTTGGGAAGAAGATAAACCAAGTACAAATGCATGAATGCTTCCAATTTTGGATAAGAATTAGGAAGTGAAATCCAAATGTTGGATGATGATGTCTTTGAAGTCTTCTCATATGTTCCCAAGAACTTGGGAGATGATGCCATGAACCAATCAGGTACATTCCTAATCATAAGAGAAGGTGACAAACAAGGAACCATTGGAAACTAATTTGGAGCAAGATCCAAAGATGAAGATGAAGTGACAACAATTGTACCACAACTATGATCAAATGGGAGAGATAAACCCTCAAATTTGTCTCCCAAATCTGAAATGTGAGACTCCAAAAGCAATGAACCAATGTTTGATAAATAGGAATCGAAATCAAGAAAACAATGATAATCTTCCAGATTAGGAATAATAGAAGTTTCTAGTGAAGGTAGATCAACTACCTCTGATGAAGAATCAAGAACCTTTCAAGCATCTGCAACCTCATCCAAAGTCTCAAAATCCCCCAAAGGATCACAAACATGGGTTAACTTCTTTGAAGAATGAAGAGACGTATTAGAATTGGAAATAAGATCATCAAGGGATGACAAAGTATCATGATTGCCATATAACTCCTAAAGGTGAGTCCAAAGAGCATGATGACACTCAAAGTGAATAAGTGACTCTATAATGTCATCATTTACATTATAAAAAATAACTCTAAAAACACGAGCCCTATAGCCTATCCAAACACTATGCTCACAAGATGTGCAAGGAATAGCAACATCATTATACAAGTATGACAATAAATGACACTCGCTAAGATGAATGAGTATGAAGTCACTCCATTGTCTATAGTTCCCCCTCTCCGAACAAAATCGCATAATTGACAATGAAAATTCTTCAAATATACAGAAATAGAGCCATCACAAATATAGAAACCTCCCAAATGCACTAAAATTGGCAAAATAAAATTTTTGAGCGAAATTTTAAATGCCAATAACCTTAGCCGATAAAAAGGAGTACCTAATTATTTTGACCAAAAAATAGAGGCCATTGATTGATATGTTTGGCGAATGAATCGCACCAAATCATCAGTCAATGGTTAATCCACAACCACCAAGCGTTCAAGGATGACCACACTCCATGTGAGCAAGAGATAAGTAACCATGAGGTATGGAGATGGCCAACAAATGTGATGTAAAAAGATGATATCACAATATAAATTGTCACCTAAAGCAGGGCTCTGTCAAAAAATAATGCACCCAAATCTCCAAAAATAATCCTCCCAATAAAAGCAACGGATGCCCAATCAACAACTACTATGCCAAAGTGAGTATGAATGCCTACACAAAGCTGGTGAATGGAGTAGATCAAGGGTAGAATACACCACCACAAAAAATATTGTGAATGAGAATAATGCAACACGGGCAAGTAGCAACAATAAACTTCAGATTGCAAGAAATCTACACAACCTTTGATATGGACCTTGCAAATCAAGAAAAAAAATGACAGAAGAAAATGAAGGTGTGGATTTCATTCAAAACAACTAATGAAAAGCTACCAACAATACAATAGAGCTTGAATAGATATATAAGGGCCGCAAGTATGGATAATCCAATGAAACCTCAAGGCAAAGAGCTCAGTCAAACAGTAATGCAAATGCCAACCACAGACGGATAAACGGTTGGTCTAAAAATAATGCACTAGAATATCAAAATCAACTGCAGCCAGGCGAAATAGAAATTTTTCTTAAAAAAATTCAACTGCCGACAACTGAAATTTTAAAATCACCAGAAGAAAGTATTTGTTAATGTATTAATCTTTAGGTTAAAACTTAGTAATTTTAGGTTAATTTTAGTTTTGTTTGATTTTATTAGTTTTTGTACAGTTATAACTTATTTGTTCCATCCGACAGTTTTTGTGTAACTGTGCAAACTGTTCACTGTCTTTATTATGCAGCAAGTACTAATCGAAAAGTGTTTCATTTTATTTTTGTCATTTCATTTACATTTCTGCCCTAACAGTGGTATCAGAGCAGAGAAATAAGAGCAGAGAATTCTACAGAAACAATAAATTGATTCAGGTGATATCAATTTATTTATTCTCTATTTTTAAAGGATTGAGAAGTTATTTTAAAGTTGCAGGCCTTGCAAATTGTGTTTATTTATTTTAAATTCAGAATGCAGTCTATTGTTTCATTGATTGGAGAAACTTTAACAGGAAAAGATAATTGGATGGAATGGCATAGAAAAATTGAAAACACTCTCATTTTTAATGACTTATGGTCTAAAATTTGTGATGGAAATGCCCAAGCTACAACACCAATTGAGGCTAAAGAAAAAGAAATTTGGCAATATAAAAATTCCAAAGCTTTGGCTTTGATAAGAGCTTCTGTTAATGGAGATGTGTATCGACATATACAAGGATGCACATTTGCATGGGAAGCCCTTCACAAATTAAAAGATTTATTTGATTCTCATTCAGAATTAGAGTTTATTCAGTTACAATTAAAATTGTTTAATCTTGAATTGAAAAATGGTGATGTTATGAGTTTGGCTTCTGAAATCAGAGCTATAAAACATGATGTTGATGCTGCCGGTGGAAAAGTTGATATCTATCTCACTGCTTTCATCAAGGCACTTCTTCCAACACATTCCACTTATCTAGAGTCTCTTCAAGCAAGTAATCAATTGAAAACCATTTCATTTGATAAATTGGTTGAAAAGTTAGCAGAACGTGAAAAAGCTTTTGGAAGGAAAATAGATAATACTACTGAAAATGTTTGTTTTGCTCATCAAAAAGAAAAATCTATCAATAAAATCTCTTCAAAGTATAGTTATAATGATAAAGGAAAAACTAGAGGTCAATGGAGGCAACATGATAATCAAAATGATAAGCAGTATTTATATTGTAAAAGATGTGGTAGAAAAGGTAGTCATGAAGCACATGAATGTAAGCTCTCATGGGAGAAGATAGAAATTTTTAGAGAAAATTCATTTAAACAGAAAGATAAAACAAAAATGCACAGTGATGATAAAATTTCAGAGGATAAAATTTCAGGAGCAGCCCAATTTGCTTGTGACAGTGATAGTGATCAATATGTGCTTTCTGTTTCAAATTTTACATCTAATTCCTCATGGTATGATTCTTGGATCTTAGATACTGGAGCCACACAACATATGAAATTTCGGCGTGATTGTTTTGAAGAATTTCATGAAGGTGCCTATGGTCCAATTTATTTAGCAAATAAATCTAGTTTGAAACCTCTTGGAAAAGGAACTATTCGATTTAAGTTGCCTAATCTTCAAGACCTTGTGCTTCATGATGTATTATTTATTCCAGAATTACAACGAAATTTGCTATCATTAGTATTGATTCAACAAAAAGGCTATTCTATTTTCTTAAAAGATGGGCAAGTTGTTGTAAGAAAAACATCTAACAATCAAATTGTTTTCACTAGGTGTGAAGATGGAAGATTATTAAAATTAAATGGTGCCTCCACGCAGGATCGAAAAAAATGGTGCATCTACTTCTAAAAATTTTGCATATCTTATTGAAGAAGAGAGTATATCACCAAGCCTTTTATGGCATGCAAGATTGGGGCATATTAGTTATGATAGCATTCATACCATGCAAAAGAATGGTGTTGATGGTTTACCATTTTTTTCTAAATCAATTGAAAAATGTGAAGCATGTATTCTTGCCAAACAACATAAAAATTCTTTTCCTCATTCCACCTGGAGAGCACATAGAAAATTGCAACTCATTCATTCAGATTTGTGTGGGCCTTTACCAGTAACTTCTATTGGAGGATCTAAGTACTTTATGTTGTTTATTGATGATTATAGTCGCATGACTTGGATTTATTTTTTGCAGCAAAAATCAGAGGCTTTTGACACTTTTAAAAGATTTCGTGTTATGATTGAAAATCAGGCTCAATCTCAAATTGGTACTCTTCGAACAGATAATGGTGGAGAATTTACTTCTCTAATTTTTGAGGATTATCTTTGTCAAAATGGTATTCAGCATCATCTCACTATTCCAGGCACTCCTCAACAAAACGGTGTTGTTGAAAGAATGAATAGAACTATCATGAACATGGTTCGAGCAATGTTATATTTCAAAGGCATCAAGTTATATTTTTGGGCTGAAGCAGCAAGAACAACAGTCTATCTTCGCAAATAGATCTCCATCATCTGCTCTTCACCAAACAACTCCATATGAGGTTTGGTTTGGTTATCCTCCAACTATTCGACACCTTCGAATTTTTGGTTCTATTTGCTATGCTTTGATTCCTAAAGAAAAAAGGAATAAGTTGCATCATCATAGTTATAAGTGCATTTTTTTGGGCTATTCTGAAACTTCAAAAGCCTATAGATTATATGATGAAGTTCATAAAAAGTTTTTTATTGCTCGTGATGTTGTATTTTGTGAGTCTTTCAAAAGTGATACACATATTGAAAATGAGTTAAAACAGCTTGATAAATTTGCCACATCTTCTCCTTGGATAGAAAATTCTTGTGAGATTTTACACTCTGGAGGAATGAATACATGTGTAGAACCTGCATCTCAAGCTACCTCAACTCATGATGCTCCACCTCTTCATGTACTAGAAGAAGCCCCTTCTCATAGTGATGTTCTCACTAATGATGAGCCTAACTCATTACCTCCCAATGAAGATTCTAATCTACAAATAGAAACATCTATTGTCCCACAAAAATCCTCTCATAGGTGGACCAAACAAGTTCAACAAACTTTGAAAGATTTGCGACCTGATGAAATAGGTAAAACAAGTACAAGAAGTTCTTATAAAGCAAGGCTACAAGCTCAATCTAATATTTCAGATAACCTTGAGTATATTGATGAGCTCAATCTCACAATCGACTCAACACCAAATTCCTATAAAGAAGCTCATCATATTTCATTTTGGAGGCAAGCTATGCAACATGAGGATAATGCACTTTTGAATAATGGCACATGGGAGTTGGTTGATCCTCCTCTTTATTGTAAACCTATCGGTTGTAAGTGGATTTTTAGAAATAAATATAATGCTGATGGTTCACTTGATAAACACAAAGCACGCCTTGTTGCCAAAGGTTATGCTCAAAAAGAGGGCATAGACTATGATGAAACATTTGCCCCTACAGCAAAATGGACTACTATTCGTGTTTTGTTGGCTTTAGCAGCCCAAAATGGTTGGAACATCCATCACATGGATGTTAAAACTGCATTCTTGAATGGTGATCTTAAAGAAATAGTATATATGACTCAACCTGAAGGCTTTGAAGTTCCTGGTAAAGAGGACAAGGTATGCAAGCTTATAAAATCATTGTATGGTTTAAAACAAGCCCCACGAGCCTGGTATGAAAAACTTACTGAGCATCTCTTGCAGTTGAATTTTCATCACTTTGAATTTGATGATGCAACTCTTTTTGTTAAACAGATTGATGGTACTATTGTCTATCTTATTGTTTATGTGGATGATTTATTTATCACTGGAACTAGTGAGGCTAATATTCAAAATGTAAAAGAAGGATTGCAACAAGGTTTTGATATGACTGATTTGGGTCATCTTCATTACTATTTGGGAATTGAGGTGATTCAAAACCCCCAATCTATCTTCATCAGTCAACAAAAATATATTGGTGATCTTCTCAAAAAGTTTGGTATGGCTGATTGCAAGCCTCTCAGCACTCCTATGGAGCAAAATCTCAAACTTTCATCTAATGATTCCTCTGATTTGGTTGATGCAACTTCTTATAGGCAACTAGTTGGTAGTTTGATTTATGCTACAACTACTCGACCTGATATTTCTTTTTCTGTTGGAGCTCTGTCACGATTTATGCAACAACCTAGAGAAACTCATTGGTTAGCAGCCAAACGGGTTCTTCGATATCTACAGGGCACTCAAAACTATGGGCTTAAATACTCCAAGATATCAAAATTTTCTTTGCTTAGTTATTCAGATTCAGATTATGCAGGTGATATAGATGATGGAAAATCTACATCTGGTTACTTAATGTCTCTTGGTTCTGCTGTAATCTCTTGGAAATCTAAAAAACAACCAGTCCCAACTCTCTCTTCTGCAGAAGCAGAATATATAGCAGCATCTGAGGCAACTAGAGAAATCTTATGGCTTCGAAGAATTCTTGCAGATTTGTAGGCACCACAAGCTTCTTCCACACCACTCTTTATTGACAATCAATCTACTATAAAAATGGCTAAGAACCCAGTGTTTCATGATCGTACCAAACATATCAACACCAAGTTTCATTTTATTCGGCACTATGTGAAAGATGGCAGTATCTCCCTTCAATATTGTGCTACTACAGACCAACCTGCAGATATACTTACCAAAACATTGGGTCGTGTTAAGTTTGAAAAATTTCATGAAATGACTGGTTTAACTCCTTCAGATTAAGGGGGAGATGTTAATGTATTAATCTTTAGGTTAAAACTTAGTAATTTTAGGTTAATTTTAGTTTTGTTTGATTTTATTAGTTTTTGTACAGTTATAACTTATTTGTTCCATCCGACAGTTTTTGTGTAACTGTGCAAACTGTTCGCTGCCTTTATTATGCAGCAAGTACTTCTTGAATACTAATCGAAAAGTGTTTCATTTTATTTTTGTCATTTCATTTACATTTCTGCCCTAACAAGTATTAGATCAGAAATTAATTCGAGGCGAAATGCCTCAACTACAAATCTACTTTTCTATAAGATAATCTCAAACTAACTGATGAAAGCTTTTCAGATGTGAAAATGGATGCTCCAAGTTCTGATACCATGTTGAAGTAATGACTCCACTCCACGACCACAAATAACTATAAACCTTCATAATGGAGAGAACAATATGTATCAAAAAGATAACTAATATTGAGATTGAGATGAATAAAATGTACAATGAGCTATGCTTATAAAGTAAAAGCAAGAGCTCAATGATAACACGTAATAATGGAATGTGGCGATGCAAAGGTAGGTAGGGAGTAGGTAAAACTCAACCATCTGATACACATATTTATGCAACCTAGGAAACAATGATACATAAGCTAAGTTAAGCTCGAAGTAAATGTTAATTAACTCCAAGAGAGATTACTAGAGAATTAGGAACTACCTTAAGGGAGACTATGACAAAGTTGGTAAGGAAATTGAAAGAGATGAATCAAAAAAGGGATAATAAGAAATCCACTCCGAATAGAGCAGAAGGAAGTAATTCAAAAAAAAATAAGTAACCCAACCCTAAAGACATTCATAGCCAAATTTCTAAAAAGAAATGGGGCAAGACCCTTAGAAGAAGAGAAACATATACATCCATTAGAATGGATAGAGAAGTATCATGTGGAATATAATGCCTTGGAATTTTTCATCCATCGTAACATGTATTTTGAGGAGCATAATGGTATAAAAATAAGAAATGGTTATAAGAGGAGAAGGTCATGAAAGAATCACGAGAGGAGGTCAAGAAAGAAGTTGTGATAGTATAATAGAAAGAAAAATTACAGTCACAAAATGTCATAGAGGAAGAATAAGAGTAAACCTCAATGAAAGAAGGTAGTGAGATCCAAGATCAATATAGCACCATCCCTAATGAAGAGATGATATTATACATGTTGCAGATGACAATCAATAATTGTAAATGATGTCCAAGAAATATTTGTCCAATTTTTACGTATGAAAGTGATTGCACCATGTAATGATGATTTTTAATGTATGTGCTCAATGATTGGACTATGTGATGATGATTGATACTAGTTATGATATTGTGAATAATCGTTTGACTTTGATTGAATCCCATGAAGAGGATTTGCAATTTGATTATGAAAACCTTAATGATATTGGAGAGATGGAGGCTATACCCTTTGTCTTGGAGCATGTGAATCCCTTTCTTTGGGATCAAGGAATTTCACATACAATGTTGTGGGATCTAGGAGACTATGTCTTTGGTGAAGCTAATCTCACCATCAACTATAGAATTTTCATCCCTTATACACTGACAAAACAACAATTATTATGGATTACGAGAAAGTGTGAGGTATGTAGCGACTTATATTTTGGGACTAACATGTTGATGCATCCTCCTAATGAGATCTTGTAGGTTTATCAAAGACTTGATGGATATTTGCAAACTAATATAGAGTTGCTTAAAATTGGCTACACAATTTATAACCTCTTTGTCCTTTCAACAATTGTTGATAAGAAAAATCCATGATGATATACACTAATTACATATAGTTTGATCAAGAAACATTCAAAATCCTTTGCTTCAAGAGCAATGAGATAGTTGATGGATCATTTTGTAGTCATAAAAATGAGACATTTATTTCATACATGAAAGATCTAGGAGATATCAACATGAACATTGAAGGATAATGGATGCATTCACCAAGTTGTCACTTCACTTCACCCAAAGACCAAATGGAGATAGTCACCCCGAGAAGTTTGATGCTAGATGAAGGTAAAAAAAATAAGTTTCATTTTCATGTTCATGATTTTGTGACCAAGATTGGTTTAGTGTTGTGGGCTTTTAAATAAAAGAAAAATGGAGGATTAATGAAGAACGAGACACCTTGAATTTTGAGCATCACAAAAGTAGAGCTATTGGTCACCATTTTGGGCAAATACATGATATGAAAAGGCTTTTATGTGGAGTTTCAATCAATAAAAACTGTTGACTCTTAATTTTACCTTAAACATGAACAGCCTTATGGGAAATTCAGTGATGGCGGACTTGTTGCGCGAAACTCACTAAATGACCTTAGGGTTTAAGAAGCCGACTCTTCATACAATTGGGGGAGGAAAGGGGAAAGAGAAAACTTAAAGCAAAATGGTCTACATTATTTAGGCGATACGCCAAAATATTTTGGAAAATCATTAGCAATGTATAAAACCTAGAAACGTATGGTTTTAAATCCCATTCAACAATCTAAATGCTCAGAACCATTCAAGAGAATAATTCAACACAACACTCATTCAACATAAAATGATATTAACTATTCATCCAACAGATAACAAGTCTCAAAGCATAGTTTAATCCACGAAGTCTCACAACAAATATCATAGAAGTTATTGAACTCGAAAACAACACAAAAGTCAATATATTAAGCTTCAAATAAAACCATCACAAAGGCCATAGGCACAATCTGATATGTCTATCGTTCACCAAATTAAATCAGCATAAAGGATTCTTCAAATGAGCCGAAGTCTAAAATCTCTCTAAAAGTATAAACCCCTCTAAGCAAGGATAAGAAAGAATAAATAAAGCCCACGGCTCCTAACTAATAGCTTGTGGCATCAACAACATCCTAGCAACCGCTCTTGACAAGAAAAATTGGTGTGGCATACCGTGAAACACTACCCAGCAAAACAACCTTCAAAGTTGTTATCTTCACCGCATCGTGGCAATCTCTGCACTTGCCCAACAAGAAAACCATGATGTGAACCGCATCCTAGTTCACGAACTACCATGGAAGACATTTGGCAGCTCGGGGGACACCCGAAGATGAGCGCAAAAAGAGAACCAAATCGGGCAACGCGAAGACACCAAGTATCCTTTCCTTCGCACGATGGATGGTGGGGCCAAGAAGTGTACCATGCTATAAAAACCAAGCCACATGGAAGCCCCGCATTCTCTCAACTTTGAATGAAAAAAGCGAGCGCCTAGAGTCAACACCGAGACGCCACCAGGCGTACATGCTGACGAACAGGAAAAATGGTCGAAGATAAAAAGAAACGCTACCACTTAATCAAAATGTCGCTTGTGAGCAATCCCGAAATAATATTAACATTTCTTGGTGACTAAATGGGGAATTATGCCTGCGGAATGCTAGAACCCAAAATTAGTGGTTCGAAGACCAGACTTCATGCTAGAATGGGGCAAAGCAGATCAAAGACCTGCTGCAATGGAAACCATTCATCCTCGGAGGGTAGCACCTGCACTTCCAAACTCTAGTAGTGTTGATCTAAAAAAATTACTTCGTCGAACGACAAGTTCGTTGGTTCATCATGGACCAATTTCAAGAGTGTGTAGAGTTGGGCCAGGGGATGCAGGAGACGCTCAACCTCCTTCACCAAGATAGAATTATTCAAGCATTGTAGGAAGGTCCTATCTTGCTATAATGCAAAGTGTAATCATTGGGTCTCATGTGGGCCTTCGGCTTGTCAACCTTGGGGAACATGGTCGCAAAGAAAAGACTATCCTTTTCCTCGCTGAAATGTGTCTATACGTGCAGACAGGTTGGCTTGGCACCATCCTTCTTTTTTCTTTTACCAGTTTTGCCAATATGTGTAGCCTTGGAATAGGTAACCTATTGTTGATAAGCATTCAGGTTTGCAATAGCTTGGCCCACAAATGTTGCACCAGGAGGAATTGCAAAGGGAAATTGGGAAATAGGGCCAGCAAAAGAGGTTTGAATGGGATAAGCAAGCATGGTTGGAGAGAACAATGAGATGAAAGGAGAGGCTCTTGAGGAAAATGGATCACTAGGCACTACCCCCATATTTGGGGGAGGAGCAGACTCTCCAAAACCAATCCTACGCAAGACAACGGCTGCATCAGGCATATGTGAGGAAAACGTTGTAGGGATAAAATTGGGGGCAGGGAGTGAAATGGAGATCTATGAAAATGTAACTTGAGGGTTTGTTGGAGCTCTGATAGGTGCTAATGTGAGAGCAGTAGAAATTTGGGCAGGCATAGATGCGAGATGGGGAGCAACAGATACAACTTGAGCAAAGAGAAATGGCAAAGAAGGGCGTACCTGAACCGTGGAAGTCACCGACCATTGTGAGACTGAGGGAACCTATGGGACCTAAGAAGAAGAGCCTTTCTTTGCATAACCCAAATATTGCTTCTTACTGGAAGGGGAGTCAGGTGCCTGCTTCTCAACCGATCTCTTGGTAATTTGGGAATGGGGTCTTCAGACTGAACCAATGAGAGGAAGATGAATATTAGGGTCGGTCTCTTGCTCTTCTATACTTGTAACATCTACTTCCTGCTACTGGGCCACCTCGGAAGATGAATCACCATGTGGGGACTCATCGCCTATCTCTTCGTTTGACTTGTTGTGCTGACGCCATTCAATCTCAAAATGCTCGTCAAAAGGAGCATTTCCAATATTAGCCCTAGGTTGATTCACTTCCTAATGGTAGATCCAGAAATCTTCTCTTTTTTTCCTAGGTCACAAATCCAATGTCATTGCTTCAAGCATACTTCAGGGAATGGGCTTTGCTGGATAGTACTTTTTCACAATAGAGTAAAACCTCAACCACAGGGTTCATTTTAAAACAGGAAAATCATTGAGACCCACATAGAGATTTGGGTTGTCCACTTGCGAGTTAGTGTGCTCTTCCCACGAGCTCTGCAGTTCATGCTTAACTACATTCTTCCTCTTAGACAGACACTCATCTAGGTCATAACTCCACATATCATCAATCACCACTAAGCCAATTTGCACTAGCTTGGATATCAGGACATTTTCGGTGATGCTCCTCCTAGCGAGAGTAATGGGGCCAATGGCTTTATGGTCCTCTATAATTGATGTATCATGCTTTCTCACCCCTATAGCTCTGTCAATCCACACCAACTTCCATGAAATTTCAAGGGCGGGGGTTCTTTCTGTGACATAGGTAGGTAGGTGGAAAGGCTCTTCAGAGAAGCCATGCACTCAGACAAAGGAAAAGTTGCAACCTATAAATCAGTCACAAGGAGGGTACTCATTATACACCCACTTCATCTGTATCCGAGAAAAGCGGGAAAGAGGCTCCTCAGGGATTAAACCAAGATCTGTAAAGGCAGTAGACAAGAAATAGTCTGCAAACTGGTAGGCATTGAAATAATCAAGCAAGAGGGGTGTTCAGGTTGATATGGGCATTATATTCCCTGACTCAACATAAGTAGCCAATTGCATGAATTGGCTAAAACAAAATTTGTTTTGGTGCAAGAAAAGATGAGCTAGGACTGAGGCAAACTTGAATCGCCAAAAATGCTAGAATTCAGCTAGCTGCTTTACCATCTCTTTGGATATAAAGACAGAGAAGTCAAAATGAAATGGCCCTTTCTATTTTTGGTATTTGAACAAGAAGCCCATCATAGGAGCAGTGATCTCTCAGTCATTGTCACGACCGCATAGCCATGCAAGAGTTGAGGAAATATCCTTGAGGTCATCATGCCTCAAGTCACTATAAGACAAAGGGAGTCTTGGAGGTCCGACAGATGGACTTTGATTTAGTGCGTCGTGACAGAGAGAGACAATATCTCTTCTAGTGCTCCAATATTCCTCCATGGCATTTTCAGAGAACACCTTTGTCCCAAAAAAAATGAGACAACAGATCATGTCCCTCACAGCCTCTAGAGTTATAACTACTTTCAAAAAGGATGCCTTAATTGGAAAAGAAGCGAGGTCAAACCTATTAGCGCATGCGACCACAAACTCTGTACAATGCAGGACCATGGGGACCACGAACTGGGAAGTGCCACTATTCCAGAAATTAACTGTTGTAGATTGTGGCTTCATTTTGTGGTTTATCATTTTGTTGCAAGCAGCCTCTCTGAGGTTCTTGGGCTGCTTGTGAAGTTCTGGCTCAGTAACATTTTCTAGAGAATCTACCACGGCAGTCGGGTTGCGAGTGGCCATTTTTTATTTAGCTTTAGTCCTTTGGTACTTCAACTTTGGGGGAATGGTGTGGGAAGAATATGAGAGCTCCCCAAATACATCCACCCACAATATTTCTTTGACAAAACCTAAGGGGGTTGCTTCCGTCTCCATCTTTCGCAGGAGAAATTCTCTTTCTAACACGTCCAAAGCTTTTCAACACTCTAAGTTCTAAAATGAATAATATTGATGGGCACTTGGCAACCTTCTTCCTTAAATGTGTCACATGCCTAGATCTTCGTGAAAGAAGGTGTTTAATGATGAGTACCTGTTTGCACGTATGCCAGCCCATTTTTCAACTATAATTAATTCTAAAAAAGAGGAGCATCATTGTCTGCAATTCCCAGGAGAGTACCTGTTCAGCCCGTCGTTAATCAAAGCCACTTGAGATGATTTGCTTCTCTGGACACATCTCCCCATTAAGGAGAGAATCAACAATCAGCAAGGCTCACACAAGTAACAACAGATCTACAAGCGTTTTGGATTAAAAATGATGTACAAATACATACATGTGGCATATGAGGACATCACTGCTATTTTCGAGGCACAGGGCAAGATGTTTGCCACCTTCAAACCAGAATTCACCTACTTGTGTGAATTGATGAGGGAAGACAGATGCGTCAAAAATTGGGAGCACTAGTTTTTATTTCAATTATCATTTGAAGCTGAAAATCAACTATAAATATGTCTTTTCAGACATTCCTTTTGCACAATATCCAACTTCAACAACAGAGTTTCTTGAATAAATGGATACTCCCGTCAAGCTCACTAGCAGTAAGGCGCATGTCGCTTTCTTAGGTAACATTACGGACTAGAGGCTACAAAGGATGACACGATGCAAAAATCCCTTGATCATTTCTGCCATCAAATGGGTGCTTGGCGAGGATTTTATTGACGACGTGGACATATACCGTGTGAACGCGGATATCTGCTCGCGTTTTATAGCTTTGTTACTAGATATTGGGATGAATGGATACTTGACCTTGGAGCTAACCATAGTGCTCTTCTCCCTAGATTATCTGGGTGGCTTGGAAGACGTTGTGGCATATTATGTCCCTTTCAGAGGCTTGCCTCTGGCCTCGGTTTAATGACATTTCATCACCTCTGGAGAGGAAGTGAGATGACACATGCTTATCAACGGTCTGAAGACTATGTCGATGTCAGCTCATCGCTTTCAAGTGGAGCTTGTTGTGGAGTTCCTCCTCTAGGTCCATCTAATAATACCTGTCCCGGTTGGCACTGAATGGTATACTGAGTTCCGGGACTACATATTTTGGCAGATCTTGACGCCGCATGTCCAACCCAATTTGGTGCTTGTATCAATAATGCGGGAGCTTGGTGACAATTCTGACCATGAGTGGTTGGAGGGAGAAGATGTCGAAGATGAAGCTAATGACTTGGATTTTTCAGATGTATGAGGTTGAAGATGAAGAATATGCTTGAAAAAGCACCACCCTGTCTTCAGAGAACTTTGTCTTTTTCTTCTTCTTGAAAACTAGGCCACATGCCTCATGTATATATTATAACAAGATACCTATAATATAATAATTTCTTTTTGTTTAATCAAGGAGTATCTTGTGATTCATTTTTTCTTTGGGGATGCACGAAGAAACATAATTAGATAAATAGGGCACACAAAAGCACTATTTACATTATGTACATTAGAGAAAAGTTGCTAGTGAAAATGTTTAAGGTGGAACCCATTGACCGAGATCCTAAGAGAATCTCCTTGCATATCTTCAAGATCAAAAGAATTGAAACCTTTACAATTTATAATGCGGAAGGGTTCCTCCCATAACCCATCAAATTTGGCATGTTGACCGGGCTTGGCCATCCTTTCATTGTATTTCAAAACAAGGTCGCCTTGTTTGAATACCAAGTCAAAACTTTTCTTATTGTCAAACCATTTCTTGATGGTTTGTTGATGGTTTTGAAGAGACGCATATGCGGCTTCCCTTGCCTCCTCTAGTTCCATAATTTCCACCAATCTCACCTCCATGGGACCATTCTCTACCACCTCAATAGACTTGAGTAATTGTAAGGCGGGTATTTCTAGAGACACAAGGAATAACGTGTCTTTGTCATAGACCAGCTTGTATGGAGAATTCTTTAAGACTTGTTGTTATCTGGTCTACCCATAATGCGCTTCTCAAGTGGTGATGCCACTCATTTTTGTGTTCAGAGCCCATCCTTTTAATGAGCCTTATGAGATTCTTATTAGTGGACTCGGCTAGGTCATTTCCCTATGGATAGTAGTTTGAGGAGGTCTTTAGGTAGATACCTCTACTGAGAGCGAACTGAGTGATTCATGAACTTATGAATTCTCACGCATTATCTGATATTATGGTCTTTGGCAAACCATATCGGCACACTAAGTCTTCTAGAAAAGTTAATATCTCAGTCTCTGATGAATTCCTCAGGGGAATAGCCTCAGACCATCTGATGAAGTAGTTAGTCGCGGTTAAGATCCACTTGTGTCCAGCTGAGCTTGGAGGGTTGATCATCCCTATGAAGTCGAGACCCCACTGAGCAAAGGGTTCCTCTACCATGATGGGCCTGAGTAGCATCGCCGCCTTTCTACACCTACCACTATAGTACTTGCACTCTCTGACCAAGGTGTGCAAGTCTTTAAACTTAGAGGGCTAGAAATACCCGACGTGATTGATCTTGATGATGGTAGTTTGTGCCAAAAAGTGGCCTCTTGAGAACCATAATGAAATTCATGTAGAATCTTACTATCTTGGCCTTGGTTTACGCAGCGGAGTAAGATTTCGTCAAAAATTTTCTTAAAAAGTACCCCATCCACCAAGTGGAAGTTGTTGTTCTATAGTCTATAGAATCTCCTCTTTTCGGGAGGGAGACCTTTAGGAAAAATCCCAGTCTTCATAAAATGTTTTTGAGTCTCCATCTAGCATGCTTCTGTTAGTTTGGAGGTGATCATTACAACTTCCCTTGTAGCTACCTCGGCTTCTTGGGGTTCAAACTCCTGGGCTATGTATTCACACAAACCTTTGCCATGGATTACCTTGGTGGGTCTGACATCAATGTCATATTCTAGGACTTTGGTAATCTAGTTCACCCTCTTCTTTGTAATGTCGCCTTCCATGATATATTCTCTGACAGAAGGATGAGCGACATACACGGTGGTCTTATTACAGGCAATGAAATGCCTAAACTTTTTTAAGGCCTTTGACGATGGCCAAAGCTTGTTTTTCAACAAAATTGTACTTAGCCTCATATTCCTTCAGAGTCTTGGAATGGAAAGCTATGGGGTTCTCACCCCTTTTGTCTCCATCTTTTTGGGTTAGAACCACAACAATGCTATAATAGCTAGAGAAAACATACATTATAAAATCCTTAGACATATCAGGATTGGATAGCACGGGGGTTGAAGAGATAGCATCTTTGATCTTTTCAAAAGCCTCTTTAGCTTCAAGAGTCTATTTAAAATGTGTTTCCTTTTTAAGCATTAGAGTGATAGGCCTCACCATCCTAGCAAAGTTTGAGATAAAGCGACTAAGAAAGTTAACCTTACCTAGGAAGCACTGGATGCCCTTTTTGTTGACAGGAAGAGGAAGCTCCTTTATTGCCTTCACTCAATCAGGATCGATGGAGAATCCTTCCTTTGACACTACATGCACCATTAATTTTCCTTGCGAGACCTCAAAGATATATTTGTTTGGGTTCAAAAAGATGCCAAACTCCAAACACTTCTAGAACACTAGCTCAAGATGATCGAAGTGATCTTCTTTGTGTTTTGAAAATACATTCAAATCATCCAAATATATGAGGATGGTTTTGTTAATGAGCTCCTTGAAAGCTAGATCCATAGCTCTTTGAAAAGTTGCACCGACATTTGACAACCCAAACAACATTTTTTGATAAGTGAATGTTCCCCATTTGGTCATGAAGGTTGTCTTATGTTGATCTTCTGGCTTCACCAATACTTGGTTGTAACCTGAGAAACCATCTAACATTGAGAACATCTTTGAACCTGCTACCATGCTTAACAATTGTTCCATTGGTGTCAAAGGATAATGGTCTTTTAGAGATGCTTGGTTCAGGTCCCGAAAATCCACACAAAGTCGGATGTCTCTATTCTTTTTCCTGACCGGTACCAAATTAGATACCCATGTACTATGCTTGATGGGGTAGATGATTTTTTATTATATCAACTTCTTCAATTCCTGAGCTATAAGGAACTCAATTTTTGGGTTGACAGGTCTTTGCTTATGCCAGACCAGTTTGGCCCCATCAGTGAGCTCAATGATATGCTGAATGATGCTAGGATTATACCCTTTCAAATCTTCATATGACCATGCTAGCACGCCTACATACTCATCATAATAACGAGCCAATCTCTCTCAATCTTCCAAAGGAAGTTTCCTTTCCGACCTTGAGTATTCTCTCATCCCCTACTGACATTTCAGTGTAGTTGCCCTTATCAGTCATAAGTTTTTGCCTATCATTTTTGGCATCATCATGGTCGAACAAATTTTTCAAGCTGATCAATCCATTTGGGAGCTTGTTGGATTTCAACTTAATGATTTGATCCCCGTAAGCTTCCTTTACCTTAGGTTGTAGTTGATAAACAAACTCTCTTGAGTTTTGAATGAACAAAGTGATTTGCTCATTGCTTTCAAAAACTTGCGAGTGGGTGTCATTGTCAGGAATAGCTGGTCGAACGATCACACAGACCGCGTGGGGATTGGCGAGCAAGTCCACAACAGGATCAAATTATGATCCAATAGTAGCCATCTGATCAACAAAAGCATTTGTTTTTCGAGGAATTTTTTGGATGTTGAAAGCATCAAAGTTGTCGATTAGATCCCATGTCGTATGGCGATAGGATCTCATACAGATCTGTTTAGCACTAGAGATTCCTCGAGCCTGGTGCACGATCAGCTCAGAATCACCTGTAACTTTCAATTGCTTTATACCCATCCTTTCTGCCAAGCTCAAGCCGTGGATCAGTCCTTCATATTCTGCTTCAATGTTAGAGCAAGCAAACTGTAGATGAAAAGACTTCAGAATCTGTTCACTTGAGGGTGAAGGAAGGCAAATCCCATCTCTTGAACCTACTTTGCATCTTGCACCATCAAAGTGTAAGATCCAGAGCACAGAAGACAACTCTTCTATGGTCAACAGTCATTTAGTAAGTTTTGGGATGACTTGATCTTCATAAAAAATGCAGTAAGTACCAAGACCTGTGGCATGATAGTTGGAGTATGGATTAGAATTTATGAATTCATTAAGAAAGATCTCCTGATTTGGTGTAATATCCCCAGTCACTTCCTCATCCTTGAGAAGTTCTACGGTTTTCCTCTCTTCATTGGAGATAGAGGTATGAGTTGGCTCAAAATTGATCATAGCTTGATTTGCTACGTACTCGGTGTGAAGGGGTTCTGAAAGAATTTTGAGTTTAGCACCACACTGGGTTTGAAGGATGAGGTGGGACTAGTCTAAAGATAGGTAACCTCCTATTTTGGCGGTGAAGTCTTGAGAAAGGCAGAGGCCAAAAATAGGGGGGATGTCAATAACTACCACTTCTTGAGGCATGATGACACTAGGACATGCAAACAACGTCAGCGAAAGGCTTTTTATTAGACCCATAGTTTGGACCTTATTCCCATCTAATTGCATAACACCCCTATTTAAAGGCTCATATTTGATATTCAAAACCTCAGCAATTTGCTTAGGCATGACGGTGGTGCTGGCATCGAAATCTATCATAGAATTGTGCAAAAGCTTATCCCCAACTATGAGGGTCAAATAGAAAGGATTTAGTTTAGGCTTACCTTCCGTTGGGGATTTAGGAGGTATGGCCTCATCCGTCAACACGATTGGTGAGCATGATATGTCCGTGGAGGGCTGAAATCTTTCTTCGCTGATCTGCGGAGAATTAGCAGCATTTCCACCTACAGTTTTCCCAACCTCAGATAGGGCTTCTTTCAACCGATTCTTTTACTTTGGATTACTAAGGAGATCCCATAAAGAGGCATTGGTTGGGGCTTTGTTTAGCTGCTCCACCACATCCAATACTGACGACATTGATGCCTTTGTCTCTCTCATCTTATAAGGGATAAAATCCTTCCTCAGGTATGTGGTAGCAACTACGGGTTGGTCAGGAGCTTTATCTATGGTAAATCTCCCCTGTGTGGTTATATTCTCTCCCATGAAGCACCTTTTTGATCGAAGGTTGTAATGTGATTGCACTTGAGGATCCCCAGGGCCTAATGTGGTCGCGCCATTTGTGAGCACGACAACTTCGTCCTCCATCCAAGAGAATAGTGTGTGGTTCAGAGCTATCTCCACTTCTTGTTCTATTGACATACCTTACATCTGGGCAATGAGAGATGCACTATCCATGCTAGGGGATGCGTAAACTCAATCATCTGGAACCATGCCTAGGTTTCGTTGGTCTGCAATTTTTTGTTGCAAATTTCCTCTTGTATAATTTCATGGGGCGTGGGCATTGTTACAGGGAAAACACCAAGAATTAGTATCATCCGCTAGATTATTTTGTCCCACTGTCAACTCTTTATCAATGTTAGGGTAGACAGTCTACAAAGGATTGGGTACCGGAACTATCTGGCCATTTCGCTGACTTGATAAATTTCAGTTGTTTGCATACTAGTTCTGCTGATATGCAGGTCTATTCCCTTGGAAATTTTATTGGAAAGGGGTCTAGCAGGTGGGATTTGAGCCCTTTCCAGATTGACGATTTCATTCGAGAAAGTTCTCAAATAATTTTTTATATCGCTGATCTTTGCAGCCAAAGATGAGGGTGTAGACGGATGTTCTTGCTGGGGTCCAGGGTACATGTACATAGATTGAAAAGCATATGTGTTGGACACGGCCGGTTCAGGGACCTGACTTGATAGCTTGGGAAAGACTGACATGAGTGGTCATGGTGCAAGCTTCTCGACATTGGTTAGATTATTTCTTGCTTGGGCTACCGATTCAAATGCTTGCAAGAGGGTATTGACTCCTAGATATTGAATCATCACTGATATATCGGAGTTGAAGGCCTTCAGAAAAAAGATGAACACCATATCCACAAGAGGGCAGGTGGACAATGATATTCTTTGCCAGGTCCTCTGGAACCTTAAATTGAATTATGTCACTGCTTCCTGAGGAGCTCTCTTTATTGTAATCAGTTGGTGCATCAAGGATGACCTATCAGCGTTTCTAGAGAATCTTTGAAAGAAGTGGTCACCCAGCTAATCCCAATCGGCTATAGTATTTGGACCTAGGGATCTGTACCAATTTAGAGCTCTCCCTTTGAAAGATGCCACGAGCAATCTCAAAGCTATAATTTGCTTGGTGATGTTATGGACGGTGCAAACATTGGCTATACCTTGTAGGTGCTCCCCGGGGGTCTTGTGACATTCTCTGGTGAATTTAGGGATGACCTTTAGTGCGATGGAGGGAATCGGCCCCCACACTACAGGTGGAATGAGAGGGATGAGAGGGATTTTGTTGTTTCATGTCACGAAGTTTCTAGGAGGAATCTGCACCATTATTATAGGAACGACTACAGGGAAGTTATGTGGATTCTGGGAAGAGGAGGCTGCAGCCGAATGAACATTTACCAGGGGTGGAGGAGTAAACTGGGGTTTAAAGTTGTTTGACTCCTGGTAACAGGTCTGTGGCTCATAAACTAGCTTAGGCTTATTCAAAATTTGGGTCCCACCGGGCATGCCAGAAAAAGAACTAAAAACTACAACCTTATTCAAAGGAGTGTTATCTATTAGAGACCATACTTGGTCTACCTTGGACCAAAAATGCATGAAACTTGAATTATCAAGGCTACCACTAAGCAAAGAATTTCATCATGAGTTGAGGAGGCATAACATTTTCATTGAAATATTACAAGGAAAAACTTTGTTGTATGATAGGGTAGCACAACATGAGAAAGATAAGATGAGTGATCTCCAACAAAGCACAAGGTGGTTGAGTCATAATAAAATGGTATCTTTATATCATAATAAAGGCATTGTCAAGACATGATGGATCTAATTTATTGTCCTAATATTATTTTTATCATTATTAACAACTACCCCAGTTTTATCAGGATTCCTATTTACGGTGAAGAAAAAATTATAGTTGTTAGTTCCTGATGGAGATTTCTCAATTGTTAACAACTACCCCAGTTTTGTTAGGATTTCTAGTTATAGTGAAGAAAAAATTATAGTTGTTAGTTTCTGATGGAGATTTCTCAATCCATGTATGGTTGTTTACCACCCCTATAGTAATCACATGGATGAATTTTATATAGGTATATCATACTTGCAATTGTTACATTTTTTTAATAGTGTTGGTTTTGATGTTTCAAGTTACAAATAGTACTAGAGTGATACATTTTGAGAGGATTTACTTATATTGTAATGCTAGTGGGAAGCTTCTATTATGAGGGACAATATCTCCATCCATCTTAGTGCTATTGTGGATATGGAACTAAGTGAATTGTGATGATTTATTTTCAATTCAAGAGTATAGTTGAAAAATCATAAATTGTATCCCGTGTAATTTCATGCCACATAAGAACCTTTGCTTTAGGCCAACTGGAGTCATTCTTCGTCTCCTTGTCCTCTTGTCCATATGGATTGCCTTGTCACTTTGAATCTGGCATTTCCCAACCATGTTGACCATTTGACTTATGGACTCTAGCATGTTGCAGATAAATCTATGGGTCACCCAACTGTCCCTCGAATATGTCAACATGTAGGTGGCCATTTGAGTGTTACGCTTGTGCCTAGAAGACTTTGTAACGCCTTTGTCCATGGCCACCGACATTGGGATTTGTGATGCTAAAAATGTGGTATATAAGAGGCATACACATATAATGAGATGATATGAAATGCATGATTTAAGAAACTAGATTAACATGCTATGATTAATCCAAAATCTAATTACTAGATAATTGAAATGCAAATTAACTAAATTGATATGGGATGGGATGCTTATTGCTCCAAAATGGGGGATATTTATAGGAATTCCAAGGCCAAAGCTGAGGTGGTAGGAATCGACGGTCTAGATTTGATCTAAAGATATCAAGGGCCAAGATTGAGGAAGTTGGAGAAGAGGATGGAGGAAGAGACACTTGTCATCTCTGTGGTGACAAGTGTCTAGGAGCCTTGCTCAAGAGAGGGCAAGTGTCCAAGGGAGGAGACATGTGGCAAAAGTACCATGTGTCTCAAGAAGAGAATATTCACACCATGGGAGGTTAGGATAAGGAGGTTAGGATGTGCAAGATTCGATAGGGTTAGTTAGACCCAAAATTAGATTGAATGGGTTAAGTTAGGGGATGGTTAGGTTGGGTGGTTATAGTTAGGAGCCAAGTGCTCATTTGAATTTAGAAATTCAAATAATTGGAAAATGGTAATTAATCTCAACAAACTTGAGTTTGTTAATCTTAATTAGGGATTAGAAGAATTGATTAGTATGGGGAGATATTAATTAATTTAGAATTAATTAATCAAAGGGGGATGTGAGATGAACTATATAAATAAATCGTTTAGATTTATTTACTAGTAGATGAATAGAGAAATTAATTAAATTGCTCGTGAATTCAATTAATTGGGAAGGGGAATTAATCAAATAACTGCGTATTTAATTAACTATCTTCAGACCATTTTTAGGTGTATACATTTTGCCCCTCTTTGAAGCGATGTGTGATGACGC
This sequence comes from Cryptomeria japonica, assembly GCF_030272615.1. Classification (NCBI taxonomy): domain Eukaryota; kingdom Viridiplantae; phylum Streptophyta; class Pinopsida; order Cupressales; family Cupressaceae; genus Cryptomeria; species Cryptomeria japonica. The sequence goes on from NC_081412.1 coordinate 506,675,465, forward strand.
GTTGATTCAAAGAAATCTTGATTGATGTTGTTGCTGATATTGATTTTGATAGGATGCAGATTTGATCTTAATTTGATGTGGATTTGGTTTCAATATGATACTGATTTGATTTGGAGTTGATAAATTTTGATATGATGTCGATTCGATTTTGGAGATGATAAATCTCGATATGATGTGATTTCGATCTTGGAGATGATAAATCTCGATATGATGCGGTTTCGATTTTGGAGATGATAAATCTCGATATGATGCCCCAAACGCTGATTGATAGATATCGATGTGAGGATGCCCCCTCGGGAGATGAATCGGATAATTTTTGAATGTTTGTGAATTTTTCACAATTTTTTTATTTTTTTGAAATTTTTTGAAATTATTTCGATTTTTAGATTTTTAATGATTTTCCAATTTTTAGAGATTTTTAGAGTCAATCCGATTCATTTCCCGATAAGAAATTTGAAAATGCTGCCCTACCAAGCTAATTAGTTGATTAGATGATTAAAAATAAGTGGAATAAAAATCCAACTTAAATGCCCTATTATGAGTTTAAAAAGGTGAATTCCTTTTTACCACTCCTCATTTGTGCACTGCAGTTTTTGGAGAAAATTTGCTCTGGAGAAAGGAAATGGCGATGTCGTACCACCAGCATAGGTTCGAGCAAGTTCGGCGATATGAGCATCCTCCGGTATATGGTCCACAGGTACGTATTTCGAGAAAACTTGACTTTGTTAATTTTTAGTTGATTTTTGAAAATTTTAGCTATCTGCATAAAAAAACATTTTTTAGCATTTTTGTCAGATGGGTTGGGAAGAAAATTGTATTTTTGAGATGGGTTTTTCAATTTCCGAAATGGGTTTTTTTTTCAGATTTTGAAAAAATTTCCATTGTGCATCCCAAAAAAAAAAAATTATTTATACATGCATTTTTTTTGCTAAAAAAAATACATTAAAAAAAATTATTTTTTTTCGTTTTTTGAAATTTTGGCGGGAAGACGGAACGACGGTCGTGGAGGCTCGGCGACGGCCACCATCAGCACCGTCGGCGCTGCAAGAAGCGTCGCGAGCGCCACCGCAGTCGCCGCGGGCACTGCAGGAGGCGCTGCGGGGGGAGGTTTTTTTGTTTTTTTTTTGACGATTTTTTGATTTTTATGATTTTTTGGTTTTCGGTTTTGACGATTTTTCGTTTTTTCTAATTTTTTTATTTTTTGATTTTGACAATTTCTCATTTTTTCTGATTTTTTTATTTTTCGAGTTTGATGATTTTTCGATTTTGACAATTTCTCGTTTATTCTAATTTTTTGATTTTTCGATTTTGACAATTTCTCATTTTTTCTAATTTTTTTATTTTTCGAGAAAATGACAATTTCTCGTTTTTTCTGTTTTTTTTATTTTTTGAGAAAATGATTTGATTTATCAATTGGTTGACTTTGCTGTCGATTTGATTTTGGTTTTTGATGGGTAAAATTTGATTAGCTATCTAATTGATAAAATTAGACGCTCCTGATTGATAAATTTGATGATCAGTTCTGATTATCTCGATGCACGCGCGAGATGAGATAAGTTTGATATTGACCTCATGATAGATGAGCGTCATTGATAGGGGCCCAACGAGATTTGATAAAAATCTCAATTGAGCAAAATAAACCGATAGATAGATTGATTTAATAGATAGATAAATCAAGAAACTGATATGATGAGATTATTTGATTGCAGGAGCACTTTACTCTTCTTCAGTCTCGGGAGCATTTCTCGAAGACATGGATGCTGATACCCTGCCTTAGCCAAGTGGAGCGAGACCACATTGGTAGGTGTGGTTTGTCTTCCCTTCTTGACATGCCCCGGCCTTTGATAAACTGGGGATTACTGACAGCTTTAGCAGAGTGTTGGCATAGTGAGCATAACACATTTCATTTGCCAACAGGAGAGATTACGGTGACACCTGAGGATGTCTATCGAATTCTGCGCATCCCTGTGATGGGTGATCTAGTATATTATGATCTCAATGAGCGGGGTGGGACACACGCACTTTGCAAAGTGTTTGAGGATGATGAGATAGGTGGGTATGATATTGCGTGGCAGGAGATGCTAGAGTTAAGATATGCCACATTACCGACTATGCTTGCCGGATTTATTGGAGGCTTCCTTTGTCTTGATCACAGGTCAAAGGGATTATCTGTTGGATGGGGTCGTCTGGTTGAGCAGATGGTGACAGAGGGGACCCTCTTTGCATGGGGGTCATGTATGTTGGCACATTTGTATCATGACTTGCACCAAGTTATGTATCAAGGATCAACTGCGTTATCAGCAGGGGTGACTGTGCTTCAGATATGGGCCTGTGAGCATCTACCTATCACACGACCATTGGCTGACAGAGATAGACCTGTAGGCAGGCCTTATGTTGAGGGGTATCCAGGTATTATTGTCCAGCAAAAGCTGAAAAAATTAGAGTATTGGCGACGGGTCTTGGATGATCTGGATACTGTGATATGGAGACCATACAGGGATTGTGAGATTTGGCCTGAGGATGCAGTGGAGATGTCATATGTATTCATGACGTGATATTTGATTGGGTCGACACCCTATTTCATCGAGCGGTTCCTTTGTATGAGGGTGTTGAGATAGTATGGCAGGATACAGGGGATGCCACAGGGTACAACTCATTATGCTCGTCGAAGATTGGATGTGGCTACTTGGGGGTCTTCTATTTCATATGACCAGGCCTGCATAGAGTATCGATCATTGGAGCCAGTTGATTGGGATCATCTTCCAGGCGTGATGGATAACGGGATGACACATGAGCATGCTATGCACTATATTGTACACAAGTTTTCGAGGCTGACATGTCCGGATGAGCCAGAGCTAGTTTTTGATGAGGATGATGATAGGCTACGACGCAGAGCTCCTAGACGACGAAGGGATGGTGAGGAGAGAGATGATAGCGGAGATGGGGATGGATATGGAGGAGATGTAGGAGATCGTGGTGACAGAGATGATGATGGAGGAGATGATGATGGGGGGATGATGACGAGGGAGATGGTCGAGCAGTGGCAGCGGTAGTGATAGGCACACCAGGAGCCAACAGTTCTAGATCTGCCAGAGATGTATATACAAATTGGATGGCCCGGGTGGTCAGACGTAGGAGATCAGGTCCAGGGGATCAGGGACATCAGGTTCCAGAGCAGGGGGGACCCCCAGTTGAGCAGGTACCTATGACAGTATCATGGGCTGAGCAGCCACAGGTAGAGGCACCTCGATGGATCCTCATTAGGATGTCATCGCATCAGCAATAGGCTCAGATTACAGACTTACAGGCTCAGGTTTAGTAGCTAGAGAGTCAACTAGTAGAGAGGGACTCTCAGATGGCCTAGCTAGAGACTCAGATGGCTTCTCTCCTAGTCGAGAGAGATGTAGCTATGGATAGGTGTCGGCAGGCTGAGACACAGGTACAGTTGTCAGGAGGGTCTACTTTAGGGAAAACCGCCCTAAAGATGATGCACCAGGGGATCCAAGAGGCTGAGTATTAGAGGACATTATACTTTACTATTGTTCCTCCTGACTGAAGGGCTCCAAAATTTTCACAGCTAAGTAGGAGATCGAGGCAGAGCCAGACTGAGAGTCGAGGAGTGACAGGGCCTCTTCAGAGAGCTCCCCCAGGTGGGGACTCAGGTACAGGGGTACCAATTGGTGCTACTCTACCTGCCGCATTAGGACAGAGTTCCGCTTTGCGTCCAAGTCATCACACTGATATGGAACATTGATCTATTTATGTACACACCTTTTTGTGATGAGATATTGATGATTCCTGCAATGTATAGTTGTGATGTATCTCATATATTTTGTGATATCACTGTACCTTGGACATGGATTTTGTTTTGATGATATGATATGCAATTGATTCTATTCACTCTATATGACCTATGAAATGATGGATACATTCTATTTGACATATGATTATGATGTGCAGTTCACTTTCATGATGTATGCTTTAATTTTTTATATGCTTATGAATTCTAGATGATAGATATATGATGATGTAGTATTTACATGATGTATGCAAATATGCATGGTGATGCTTATAATTTCTATGTGATGTTTGTGCGATGCAATGCTTTCTATGCTTATGATATTTTTATGATTTTCTCATGCATGTTAATATGAGATGGATGCAATGCAATGCAATGCAATGCAATGGTAATACCTTATATGATTTGAGATTAGATGAATGTCATGCAATGATCTTACTAAATGAATGAATGAGCTGATGCTTTACATGAATGATGAACTAACTTATCATGCAGGATGAATGAATTGATTATTTTTGTTATTGTCCAATGTACTCAATCACGTAATAAGAGAGATAACACCATGTTAGCTTTGGCCTTGGAAAAGATGAGCATTGTGATCCCATGCAGAATGAAATGCAAATCTATCTTAAAATGCAATGCAATGCAGTGATTGGACCGGTCATGGAGTCATTGCTTTGTTTCATCATTGAGCCTTTAAAATGTGGGAAGTGAGTGCAAATATCAATGGTATAATTGAACCATGATGACCTGAGCACTACTTTCCTGGGTTTTGATATTGCAAGTTAGCACAAGCATCGAGGTATAATTGAACCAAGATGACCAGAGTGTTGCTTGCATAAAACAAGCAGTATTAACCATTTCTATATGCAAGTCTGAAATGTCTTCGATGATACTCTGATGATCATTTCCTTAGACAACTTTGCACATATTAATGATTAATTTATAGACAATAGACAAGAAAAATATCATGTTCCTTCCTCGTTCCTCTAGTCAAAGACATCCTGGAGTTACTCAGAAATCATGATAGCGAAAATCAAAATAAAATAGTTGAACCATTATTGTCAAAGTGTTAAAATAATGAGTCAAGATATATCATCCATTGATATGTGTTTTTTCATGTTTAGATTGATACGTGATAGTTAATGGTTGACAATGTGATCTTATGTTCAATGTTGGATGTATCTTAGTTTTTCACTTGACAAGCGTTGTCTAACTCTTGTTCTACCTGCTTGATTAAGCTTAAAATGATCAAAACTTTTTGCCCCCAGCCTAGAAACAAACCTTTATTATGATATAGTCAATGATCCAAACCATGACGAGAAATCACCTGGGATGCCTGCATATGTACAAAGGCTTTATGACGAATATGAACAACGTTGATGGAAAAGAATGCAAGCAGAAGGATGCGTGAACCAATAGATGGTAGAGCTAGCCGACAAATAGCACCTGTTTGCCAGGTTTTTACCATCTGTTTTTATTGCACTTTTTCTCATATTTGATTTTTTACTATTTTTGGATTTTCTGCTTTTCACTGTTTTTGGATTTTTCTGCTTTTTCACTGTTTTTGGATTTTTTGTTTTTTCACTGTTTTTGGATTTTTTATGCTTTTTCACTGTTTTTGGATTTTTTAGACATAAAACTTCTTCAGATGCATGCTATTGATGGGTTCCTTGAGCTGATCTTCATCTTGTGTTGATAGCCGATATGCCCCTGACCTAAATACTGTTGTGACCACAAATGGACCTAACCAGTTTGGTTCAAATTTTCCCTTCTTTTCTCGATCTAACTGATTTCGTGGATTTTCCTTTAGTACTAGTTCTCCCACTTGAAAGATTTATGGTTTGACCTTGTGATTATAACTTCAGCACATTCTTTGCTGATATACCTTTAGATGATCAAAGGCATTTTGTCTTCTTTCATGGACCAGTTCTAACTCTTGCAGTCTAGATACTCATTTTTCTTCATCTGGGATAAGTCCTTTTAGTGATACACGTAGAGAGGGTATCTCTACTTCGATTGGCAATATGGCTTCTGATCCATATACAAGAGAGAAAGGTGTGGCACCTATTGTTGTGTGGATACTGGTGTGGTAGGCCCAGAGAGCAGGGTTTAATTGAATATGCAAATCTTTCCCAGCATCGTTCACTATCTTTTTGAGGATTTTTAGAATAGTTTTGTTAGATGCTTCTACTTGCCCATTCTCCTGTGGAGAATCTATGTTGGATCTTAAACTTCTCACATAGCTCTTGTACATCCTGATTCTTGAATGGTTGCCCATTATCAGTGATAATGGTCATTGGTATTCCATAACGACAAATGATGTAATTCAAGATAAATGCAGCAATTTGTTTTCCTATGATATTTGTGAGAGGTACTGCCTTGATCAATTTTGTAAAATATTTTGTAGCTACAAGGATGAATTTATGACCATTAGATGAAGAAGGATTTATTTTTCCTACTAGATCAAGACCCCATTGGCAGAAAGGCCAAGATGTTGCCAAAGCATGAAGTTCTTGTGCTGGTGCATGAATCAAATTCCCATGGATCTGACATTGTTTGCACATTCTAGCTATCTGAAAAGAATCCCATTCCATAGTCGGCCAATAATAGCCCAAGCGTATGAGTTTTTTTGAAAGGGTAAGACCACTAGAATGAGTGCCACAAATGTCGTTATGGACTTCCTTTAAGGCCTTCTCAAATTCTTCTTGTTAGAGACATCTTAAAAGAGTACTGTCTAGACCTCGTTTAAATAGGGTATCCACGACAAGAGTATAATGGGAGGATTGGCGAATAAAGTTTCTCTTTTGATTTTTCTATAAGTCAAGAGGTAAGATGTTATCTTTTAGGTATGTGTAAGTTTGGCCATAGCGGGAGGAATCATGTCCTATAAGTTGACAAATGGTTTGGGAATCAGGACAATTATGAGACGGGTAAAACAACTCTTCAACCAGGAATTCATTGATTCTCCTGTGTTTGTAATAGAGAAGCAAGTGTTGTCATGGCATCTGCTACTTTGTTATCATTTCTTGGAATTTGTTCAAAAGTGATTTCAACAAAATATTTCTTGAAGTCATCCACCATCTTTTTGTAAGGCATGAGTTTGTCATCTTTTGTTTGATAGTCATCATTGATTTGATTGATGACAAGCTGAGAGTCTCCAAAGACCTGAAGTTGTGTAATGTTCCATTCTACAGTCATTTTGATACCTGTAACCAAAGCTTCATACTCTGCAATGTTGTTGGTGCATGGGAAGCTTAATTTGTATGCTTTCAGGAATTGTATGACCTTGTGGTGTGATAAAAAGAATTCCTACTCCTAATCCGTGTTGCGTATATGAACCATCAAAGTATAGTTGTCATGCTTTTGTTGTGACCGTTAGGATATCAACGTCAAGAAACTCAATCTGTAGAGGATGATCATCTTGAAGTGGTGCCTCTGCTATTTGATCTATGATGACTTGTCCCTTGATAGCTTTTCTGTCTACATACTCAATATCAAACTCACTTAGGATCATGATCCATTTTGCTAGTCGTCTTGTCAATGTTGCCTTGCTGAGCAAATATTTCAATGGATCAATTTTAGCTATCAACTTGATGGAGTGAGATAATAGATAGTGTCTTAATTTTTGAGAAGCAAAAACTACCACCAAGCATGCTTTTTTTGTTGGGGAATAGTTGAGATCGTATTGCACTAGTGTTCTGTTGATGTAGTAGATGACTCGCTCTTTTCCTTCATTATCCTGTTGTGCAAGCAAAACTCTTAATGATACTTCAGTGATCGATACATAGAGCAATAACAGCTTGTCCAAAATTGGTGACATTAGAATGGGTGGTTGCATGAGATATGCCTTGATCTTGTTGAATGCATCCTCACATTGATGGTCCCACTTGAAATGAATATTTTTATGTAATAGATGGGTAAATGGTTGACATTTATCTGCTAAGTGAGCCACAAATCTTCTGATTGACTGCAGTCTTCCTTGTAGTGATCTAAGTTGACTTATATTCTTGGGAGATGCCATTTCCATGATTGCTTTGACCTTAGCTGGATCTACTTTGATACCTCTAGCTGAAACAATGTATCCCAATAGCTTTCCTAAAGTGACCCCAAAGGCACATTTCTTAGGATTTAGCTGTAGCTTATACTGTTCTAACCGATCAAAGATCTTTTACAGTATTTCGATATGTTCTTCTCTATTGTATGATTTTGCCAAGATGTCATCCACATAGTCTTCCATGAATGTATGCATCATGTCATGGAATATCGTTGTCATAGCACTCTGATATGTGGCACCTGCGTTCTTTAGTCCAAAAGGCATGATGTTCCAGCAGAAAGTACCCCACAGACATGTGAAAGTTGTCTTTTCTTGATCTTCAGGTGCTATTTTAATCTGATTGTATCCGGAGAAACCATCCATTAGAGAAAACATGGAGTGTCCAGCTGTTAAATCTACAATGATGTCAATGTTAGGCAAAGGAAAGTCATCCTTTGGACATGCATTATTAAGATCTTTGAAGTCTGTGCATACTCTGGTACTTTTGTCTGGCTTTGAAATAGGAATGATGTTTGATACCCATTGAGGATATGCTATAGGTCTGATGAATCCTACATCCAATAATTTTTTTAGTTCTGCTTTTACCAAGAGAGCAATATGTGGATGCATCTTTCTTAATTTCTGTTTGACTGGTTTGACTCCTGGATTGACATTTAAGTGATGCATAATAAGCTTTGGATCTAATCCTGGCATGTCTGCATATGACCAGGCAAAATTGATTTGTCGTCATTTAAAGAATTCCATATATTCTTTTCTTTTTCTTTCTTTTTCTGATAGAGAAGTTGTTGGATGTAGGATCTTTGGTTGCTCCAATGTCCCAATATTAACTACTTCTGTTGGTTCAATCAAAATTGATGACCTTTCTTGATAGTACTCAGGTAAAGTGTCAAATCTCCCATCTTCCGGTGCCTCGAGGAGGTTTTCACCGTTAGGTGCGTCCTTTCTTTTTACTTTTTCCTAATCTAATGTTGCCAAGAAATGGTTTTCAACATTAGACCTGATATTGTTTTCTTTATTTTTGCTTTTGCGACTAGGAGATTTGGCACCCACTTGACTGGAAGATGCGTTGCTGAAATTCTTGGTGGAAGTTGTTGCGGGTTCGATTGCATTAAGATACACGGATATGGCATAGTCATTTGGAAAGGTATCAATCACAGTATGTCCTTCATTTTCCCATTCAATAAGTTCGGGGTGGAGTAGAGGTAAAGGATCATTAGGTTGAGATGTTTCAAGAGTATTTAGGGTCATGATTGAGTTATCAAAGTTTTCGATATGTATGTCAATTTCTAGAACAATACCCTCATTAGAATGACCTCGCCCAAGAAGTTCTTGATCGTCCTCAATTAAGTCCAAGTCAGCCGAATGTGATTCTAATTCAAGTGAACTAGTTCCTAACGTTTGTCCTGCATACGTGTGAACTACATCGACTCCTACATCTTCTTTAAAGAAATTTTCTTTATTTGATTCTTCGGAATGATAGGAATCCCATTCCCATTTGTCAAAATTTGTCTCACTTGCATCTTGCAATCTATAAATTTGTTCATATAGCTTTTGATGTGTTTCTTCTGTTTGTCTTGCTATATCTTTCCTTCTTTCATATTCAACTTTTTCTAGACTGAGATTGAGTTCTATCAACTTTACAGCTCTCCTTGATTAGTACTAGGTTCATGCTTGTTTTGATTGAGAGTCAATGTTGCTTGGGAGGTACTATTGTTTTGTTTCTCTTGTTGATTTGAGGATTGTTTCTTTTTCCATTTCATGTTTGGTTGTGCTTGTTTCTTTGCAAATGCTTCTTTCATTTCAATTGCAAGTTGTTCTTGTCTATTTTCATATTCCTCTTGGTGTTGATTAGAGAATATGTCTTCTGGTAAAGTAACTTGTCCATACCCTAAACCTGCTTTGTCTGTAGCCTGCTGAGTATGAGGTTGGATAGGTTCTGAGATACCTTCTTTTCTTTTTCTTATAGGACCTGTTCTAGTGTATCCCATCTTTTGAAGAATATTGAATCCTTTTCCTTATTTTTCTGTAGGTATTCTGACATTGTTGACCTTTTTTTGAACTTCTTCATCTTTGTATAGCCACTGTAGCACATCTTTGTCTTCTGTCTCCTCTGATAAGGTTCCAACACTAATGAATGCTCCATCAAATATCGGAAGATGTTTCACAATTGGTTTTTGTTTAGAGTTTGATGGTCTTCCAAAGGATTTAAGAGAGAGTGGTAATTGTGATATTGAGTATTCTTCGTTTCCTCGATCTCTTGGTTGCATTTGTTTTTCCATACTTGATAAAATAGAGGCAAATGATTGTTCTTTGGATTGTGTGTTCGAAGATGACGCCTCCCTATTATGAGGAACAATGACTTCTTGAGCCATTTTTAGATTGCTACAATATTGGAATGGACTTGAATCTGCAAATATTGTGATTTCTTGTCCATTATAGGGAAATTTGACACACTAATGATAGGTTGATGGGACAACTTGCAAGTCATGTATCCATGGTCTCCCTATGAGTATATTATATGATAAGTCCAAGTCCAGAACTTGGCATGCTGTATTTTTCTGTAAAGGTCCCACTCTGATGGGTAGTATCACAATTCCCTTGGAGGAACATTCTTCTTCATCATAGGCTTTTATGGTGATCTTTTTGCGGGGATCAACTGCATCTTCTGAATATCCTAAGGCACAAACAAGACTTAATGAACAAATATTTAGGCCAGCTCCACCATCTATTAGAACACGTTTAACTCGCGTTTTGTGAACGAGGACTTCAATATGCAAAGGAGCATTGTGGGGATGTTGCAAGGACATGTCGTCTTCTTCGATAAATGATAAGCAGTGAGGAGTTGTGAGGTGTCCCACCATGGTTTGGAATTGATCAATATCAAGATATTTGGACACTATGGTATCTACTAATGCTCGTTCAAGAATCTCTTTGTGTGCAGGTGACAGCTTTAAAAGTTCTAAGATGGATATATGTGCGGTTGTTTTCTGTAATTGATCCACTAGATTGTATTGTTTGGTAGTGGATGACGTGTTTGTTGTAGGACCCGACAAAACCACTTTTGCTTTTCTTTGTGTGATAACATGAGTAGGTTCATGATGTTGTTGCTCTTTAACTATGAGCATTTACCACATTGTCATATGCATGAGCATAGTTTACCTTTGCTTTATCTTTACCATTCTGCCCTGTTGATGATTCACCCTTCTCATAATTATGAAGTGGAGTTTTGAAAGTTGTGGGGGATTCATTTGTTGTATGTCCATCCACAGTTATTATTCCATTATCAATCAAATCTTGCATGACATGTTTTAATCATTGACAAGCATCTATTTGGTGTCCTTTGTTTCGATGGAAATCATAATAATGGTTGTCATTCCACCAAGTAGGTTTTACCTTGGGTTCAAAGTTTCTTTCTTGTGGTGAAGTAATCAATTTATTTGCGATGAGTGTTTTTAATGTGGACCTAAGGGGTTCACCAATGTTTGTAAATTGTCTTCGAAAGAAGTTTTTGATAGTTGTTTTTTGGTGATTGTTGTTTTGTTGAGCTGCCGCTGAGTGATTAGATAAATTAAAAACCGGTTGCTTTGGTTTTACATTGTTGTTATCCACTATCCCATCATTGACGACATTACGATTTCTATTCCAAAACTTTGGTTTATCATTGTGATTGTTGTTGTTAGTGTTGTTAGGAGGGTGAACTCCTTCTTTGAATATTTTCAACTCACCTTTCTTTATCATGGCTTCCTCCATTTTGATTTCATTATCAATCATTTTCGCGAAACTTTGATTTCCTTGCATTTTTAAGTAATAACTCATTTGATCATTTAAGTTGTCTATGAATATGTCCATTTTTTCATACTCTAGCACTATACGAGGATGCCTCGAAGCTAACCGCCTCCATCGTTGTAAGAATGTCATGAAGGGTTCTCCACTCTTTTGTTTTGTGTTACACGGGTCTAGTATGGTTACTTCATGTTGGATGTTAAAAGCGTATTGTGAAACAAACTTATCCACCAATTTTGATAATGATCTAATTCCAGGTGTAATTTTGGAGAACCATTCCATAGCTAGTCCAGTTAAGCTTTTCGGAAATAGTCTCATTAAGTATGTATCCTCATGTGCAAACTCCATACTCATTGTGCAAAATTACCTTATATGATCTTGAGAGTCAGTGCTTCCATCATATTTTTTGTATCTAGGAGTTTCGAAACCTATAGGAAATGGTCTCATGTTTAAGTTTATGTCAAATATGGATAAGGACAGATTTCTTGAAGTGAGTATCTTCTAACATTTCCTCTTTGCATATCTTGAATTTGCATTTGTAGTGTTTGTATTTGTTGTGTGAGAGTTGTGATAGGATTATCCACATGATTTGTTCTTGCATAGCCATGATTTTGCATTCTAGGAGGATCTTGATCTCTTCTGATATCATCTCTATCCCTTCTTGTATCCTCATTTGATTGAGCGTTATTTAGAATTTCTACTTCATCCCTTGTGGGAATGTAAATTTCCTCATTGTTTCTAGTGTTACTAGGAATTGATGTGTCATTGAGTTTGAGACCAAAAATATCCTCATATTGTTCATTATTAAGGGGGGGGTCATTTCTCTTTTGTGTCAATTTGTTCACATCAAAATCTTGGGGAGTTTAGCACCAGATTTTGCTAACATTAGGAAATATTTTTATTTTTCTCCTTCCAATATTTTCTGCATAAATTTATCAAATTGAGGATCTTTTTTGATATCTCTGACATGTTGTTCTGTTATTTCCTCTTCAACTTGTATTTCATCTTCATCTTTCATGTTTCTATAGTCTTCAGTTATTTCAAACGTTTCTATTTCTGTTTCCGCAATCTTTCATCTCTGGGCCCTGGTTAGAACAGGCATACACGTGTTTTGAATGTTTTTCGAGGTTTAAATCTTGTTTAATGTGTTATAATAAGTGATCAATTGTTGAGGTAAAAGTTGTAGATGGATAGACACGAAATGCTCTTTTTCAAGTATTTGCTTGTTTGCAAGTTTTTTCGATCTTAGTTTTGTAGTGTAAATTTTATGATTTTTGATATGACTAAGTTCAACACGAACGATATATCCTATGATAGAGAATGAGATTATTTTGATCAAGCGTTGTAGTTTCGTGATTAAAGGATGATAGATCCTGATGAGAAACTATGTTTGAATGATCAGTTTATCAAAGACAATGTGGTGTTGCACTTTATGGTGTTTGATCTTTAACTTGTTTGAGGTGAATACTTGAGACTTTTGTGTGTCTTGTTCTTGAATCTGTTTTTGACAGAAGATAACCTGATTGAATGACCCAACAAGATGACCTACTCTCTATGTTTGATTGTTTGAGAAATGGGTTGTTTTTATTTTCTGATTTTGATGCAGTTTACTAGAAATGCTAACAAAGTGACCAGGAACTCTGTTATACTGACCAGAAACGCTGAGGAACATACCAGAAACACTGTTCTGCACCCTAGAAACGCTGACAGACAGACCAGAAACGCTGACAAATAGACCAAAAATATTGTTCTATACCCCAAAAATGCTAACACACAGACCAGAAACGCTAAGAGACAGACTAGAAACACTGAGAAATAGACCAGGAACGCTGACAAACAGACTAGAAACTCTGCTCTGCAATACAGTGACTCTAAAGGTCAAATAATGATGTGTTCTTTAGCAAATTGGGTGTCTGAACTTAGGAGATTGTTGTTTTGACCCAATTTTGTGATTTTCAGACTCATAAAACGGATATGTAGACCTAGCAAGCACAAACTAGGAGATTTGATGCTGCAACATGAGCAATTTGATATGCAACTCACAAGAGTTGTTGATTAGACAGAGGGATTTGACCTTTAGACCAAGAGAGCTATTGTTCAGACCAGGAACTCTGCTATACTAACCAGAAACGCTGCCAAATGGACCAGAAACGCTGGCAAAATTACCAGAAATGTTGACAAACTGCCTAGAAATGCAGTTAAATTAACCAGAAACTTGAATGTTTAGACCAGAAACTCTGATGTTTAGACCAAAAACTCTAATGTCTTCAACCTTGGAGAGTTAATGTTAAACTATGAGAAATTTGACGTTCACACCAAAAGATCTGACGTTCGGACTGGAAATGCGACTGTTTGAACTGCAGATGCGACTGTTTGAACTTTGGATGTGACTGTTTGGACCAAAAGTGCTAATGTTTGGACTGTGAATACGAGTGTTTGATCTAATAAAGCTAATGTTTGGACTGTGAATGTGACTGTTTGGACCGTGGATGCGACTGTTTTGACTGAAAGAGCTAACCTGCTGTGAAACTTGTGAATTTGACAGTTTGAAGTTTGAGTTTTCAATGTTTGTTGTATTTCAATGGATGATATCTTGACTTGACTTACAAACACAGAATTCATATTGTATTTTTGTCCCAAAGGACCCATAAAGTGTATGTTCAAGAAGCTTTAAAGAAAGCCCAAGTTTTCACGGGTTTTGAACAATTTGAAAACACATCAATCAGTCTATCCGAAGGAGATTGGCTGAGAATGAAAACCTTTGCTTGCTGACTTAGGTACACACCCAATAGCTAATTAGAATATGACCAATGAGTCTCACGCAATGGATTCTCAACGCCGTATTATCTGACTCCAAATGCTAATGGGGGCACGATATGGCAAGTGTCTTGGGAGAGTTACTATCTCTCTTGCACAAAGATTATCACCTTTTTGGAGGTGAATCGGGTAGCTTCTAATTTACTTGGAACTAGTAAGGGGTTTGTTCAACGCGTCGGGGTATAAACTCAATTAAGAGGTCTCCCAGCCTTGAAAACCAAGGTTTGATATACCCGAAGGTACAGAGGAGAGCTATTCTCGAGCACTGTCGTTGCTTTGATTTTCATCAAAAACACATTTATTTTATAGTGGGTTGGAGTACTTGGCGTTAGCCGTTCCCACTTAGGTCGTTCCCCTCTCACCGACCTTAAGGGCTAAGCATTAATAACTCCTCGAGAGGGCAAGCCTGCTAAAGAAATGCACTATTGAAAGCAAATGATGAGTCTAATTTTCTGATCACCTAAGAAAGGTGAGAGCATACTCGCCTATCATCAAAACACAAAGACATGTTTGTTCATTTCCATTGTAATTAGTCTACGTGCCTAATTTAACAAATATAAGTGCAAAATCTCGTGGCTGCAAACAAAGTTAGTAGTTTATGTTACATTCTTTGGCGGCGAAATAGTTTATGACTCCGATCTTTCACAGCGAAATAAGTACCTACAAAACCAACAATGTACAAATTAGGTTCGGGAAAATGACAGTCCGGAAGCAGAAATGAGGAATGCAACATACAATATTTGCAAAATTTATAAAAAAACTGAAAACGCCATCAAATTGACCAAGAACGCCATTATATGTGCCAAGAACGCTGCTCTGCACACCAGAAACACTGTCTTGTACACCAGAAACATTGTTAAACAGACTGAAAATGCTGACAAATGTGCCAAAAATGACACAATGAATACCAAAAACGCTAAAGTATAGATTGAAAGCACTAAAGTACATAAAAACATAAAAACAAAGTTGAGGAATCTCCCATAAACGCCATTTGAGGTGCCGGAACGCCACAATAGAGACCAAGAACGCAATTCGAGAGCCCAAGAGAGCTAATCTATACTCTGAAAGAGCTAATCAACCTATTAATGAAATTTCCTGCAAGCAAACTTGTTAAAGATCAAAGGGGCTAGGCCACACGGTGGGCGCCAATTAATGTGATGCTAAAAATGTGGTATATAAGAGGCATACACATATAATGAGATGATATGAAATGCATGATTTAAGAAGCTAGATTAACATGCTATGATTAATCCAAAATCTAATTACTAGATAATTGAAATGCAAATTGCCTATAGTAATGATGCCTAAATTGATATGAGATGGGATGCTTATTGCTCCAAAATGGGGGATATTTATAGGAATTCCAAGGCGAAAGCTAAGGTGGCAGGAATCGACGGTCTAGATTTGATCTAAAGATATCAAGGGCCAAGATTGAGGAAGTTGGAGAAGAGGATGGAGGAAGAGACACTTGTCATCTCTACGGTGACAAGTGTCTAGGAGCCTTGCTCAAGAGAGGGCAAGTGTCCAAGGGAGGAGACATGTGGCAAAAGTGTCATGTGTCTCAAGAAGAGAATATCCACACCATGGGAAGTTAGGATAAGGAGGTTAGGATGTGCAAGATTGGATAGGGTTAGTTAGACCCAAGATTAGATTGAATGGGTTAAGTTAGGGGATGGTTAGGTTGGGTGGTTAAAGTTAGGAGCCATGTGCTCATTTGAATTTAGAAATTCAAATAATTGGAAAATGGTAATTAATCTCAACAAACTTGAGTTTGTTAATCTTAATTAGGGATTAGAAGAATTGATTAGTATGGAGAGACATTAATTAATTTAGAATTAATTAATCAAAGGGGGATGTAAGATGAACTATATAAATAAATCATTTAGATTTATTTACTAGTAGATGAATAGAGAAATTAATTAAATTGCTTGTGAATTCAATTAATTGGGAAGGGGAATTAATCAAATAACTGTGTATTTAATTAACTATCTTCAGACCATTTTTAGGTGTATACAAGATTCTTTCGTAGGATCTATATATTGTTCATTGGAACTTATTTTGGGTCTTTTGATCATTTTGAGAAGTCTTGAGCTCTTGGCATTCTATTCTTCATCTTTCACAAGTTTTTCTAGCATTCAACATCCACCATTATCACAACTTTGGAGAGATCTTGGTGCTCAACTTCACTCTATAATGCCCTGCCTTGCTTGATAAAAATCAATGGTCTAGTTTTTTTTGTTTTTTTTCGGGGTTTAGTTGTTCCCTGTTGCGTTTGTGTTTCAACAGATTACATTCATTCATTCATTTCATTTTTCATTATAACTAGAATCAAGGAGAATACAATTATTTCTAAATCTGATGTTACTGTTCCAGCAATATGAAGTTTAATTACAACCAATATTCAATTAGAGATATAGCCTTTCAATCCTTAAACAACATTGTACTACGTTATGCCAAAACCAAGCTTGAAACCTATTCATATCCTAATCAACAATGAAGTTCAGTTGTTGACTTATCTCAGTGCTGGAAAGGTTCATTCCCTTACTACAATGCTTTGCTCCAAACAACAAGCAATTACATCTATATTCTACTAGCGGTACCTTCCCTCAGTCCACATCCACTAACTCTCTAAATCTAGTAGCAGGTGACCACACTTCAACGCTGTTCATAAGGGCTCGACTAATACATCATTCACCACTCTTTTCCTTGGTTGGGATAAACAAAAAATGATCTTCCCAAACTTCATGCTATGTACCTTCCAAATTGATCTAGCTATCACCACATACTGTTGTGCTTGTTAAGTACGTTGTTCCTAAGATTTTTTAGTTACAGTAAAGCATGTGACTACTCCCACAAACACCAATGCTAGTTGTTTCCTCTTTTTTCCCAAACTTTTCATCTGTTGTAATTTCTGAACAACTATATTGCCGACAGTCTGGAACTCCTGTAGCACTCCTTACGACTATTTATCCCATGCGACATTCTTCCCAAATAGTGCGCAGTTGTGCAGCCTGAATGAAGCTTCAACGATTGATATAGATATCCCAATAATGTCCCAATAAGAAGACAAGAAGATGCTAAATCAACTCCTATTCCGAACAATTCCAAACTTGTAAACTTTCTTCAGTGCTAAACTATAATGGTTGCCAATCATAATTCTGCAACTTCCAGACTAAGCTAACACAATTGACAATCACCTCCATGGATTCTCCTATTAGCAATTTGTTCTTAAAAAAACTCCCAGACCTGATCTCTCACAAGTGTGGAAATTGTTGCAATAGAGGGGGTTCGTACTCCAATGGTTGAATAAACTCCAGATTTCTCCAAAATCTCAAACTTTTAGAATTCACTGTCCCTGATGACTTTCCAATATTAAATGCCCTTATTTATGACCTCACTTGGGCTCAAATCCCAATGCACCAAGAATGTGGGATAAATAACTTCCTAATAAAAATATCACTTCTCACTTAAGTGAATAAAGTGTACCTTCAAATATAAAGTGACTTTATAAATAAATGTACTTTAATTTAATAGTCATTTTATTAATTTAAACTCCCTTTTTCTTTTGAAAATGACCCTTTTCAATAATATAATAATATTTTGACACTTAAGGTCACTATTTTATGTGCCCAAGATTTAAAACTTTTTTCTCCAGATCCAAGGAGCTATAACACTAAGGTTGGAATTAAATATTTTAATTAAATTTAAACAACCTTAGTAAAATAATTAAAATAACTCATTAATGCACCAAATTTGTGAAAACTTGTCAAAAGACATCAGAGTCAAGTTCCAGTCGCACCAAAGTGATCCTGATGACGAATAAAAGCAAACGAGGCTGATCGGGCAACTTACTAAAAATAGACGGCTTCTTCAAGATTCTTGGAGACAAATCCAAAGGCCAGAAATCACTTCGAAAAGTGGCGTATATTTCCACTAAATCAACTGAGCTCATCAGAAACATAAAATTACTCATATGAACAAGCTGATGTGAACCTAGAGTGTCAGCTACCGAAGCTTGCTAGAGAACTTGAAAAAATTGGGGACATTATAGTCCGCCTTGCCCAAAGATTGCTCATTCTCAAGCAATGCCAATACAACCCCACAATCTTCTAACTAATCCAACTGAAACTAAGAATAATCCTAAGGTCCCAAATTAGTCTAAGTAATTTGCAACACCATCTACTGGAAGCATTATCTTGCAAGGTGCCCCAATTAGAGACCTCCTGAAATCCTCCAACAAGAAGAACAAAAACATATTGTGTAAACTCATTCATCTCCTAAAAAATTGCTCTCCTAAAGAATCAAACTAAAAAACCATAAGAATAGACCCCGAAACTGACAAACCTTCATCCTCAAACTACAATGTCATCTCTTGGTTTCCCATCAACAAATCATCATCAAAACTAATACTAAAAATCTTGAGTCAATTGAGATCTATCCCATGCATTATATCCTACCAAGGTGCCTTGAGGAGATCCATATTTGAAACCCCATTGTCTAACTCGATCCTGGGCAATAGGAAATGAAATATTCTCCACCTCAAAGGATGACCCTCAACATCTCTCAATAAAATGTCCCAAAAGTGATGCCAATCAGTACTAGAGGCTTCAATCATGGACTAGTTGTGAGCGTTCTTCATCCCTCTTTGTATTCTTTAAACTATTGTCATTTTGTATTAGTTATTTTGTTTAAAAAGCGTCTTTAGTTTAGTAATTTTTTTATATCCATATTCGATGTATGAATTCTATACTCTATCCCTACGAGACGTTAGCACGTTGTGTTGGTGACCCAGTTTTGCACATTCGTCATGAGAACAAAGACTTAACAGAGGTCGTTCAGAGCTTTCTATAGCATGTCTTTTTAGTTGTATAGTTTGTATCCCCTGGCTCACCAGTTGGCTCATCATAGCACCAGTAAAGTGAGGTAGAGAGAAGGTTGGTTTGCTCCTTGAAATTCATCACTTCGAGAGTAGAAAATCCTATTCTCTACAATAGTCATAAAGCTTAGCTAGATGTTTGGGATCCTTCATAACATAAGAAGAACAAATGGGCACATGGTATATCGATACATGAAATGCAAAAAATTGTATAAGAGATTTCAACATAATATGTGGCATGCCAAGGATACATCCTATGGGAGAGTTCACTATAGAGTTGAAACCCAAGGGAGAGGAGGTAGAACTTCTAAGTATTGAAGGAGGAGATCCTATGATGTTCATGATGGAAGACCACTGAGTGAAAAACATAACTCTTCCAAAGGTGATATGCTTGATCCAAAGGGGGTTTGGTCTAATCTGGATGAGTTCAACTTTGTATTCCTAGGGTGGCCACCAAATGAAGCAAGTGTAATATGGAACCTTCTCATTGAGAACCACCAACTTGAAATAATGATGACGAGTCCTATTTGTAATATATATGAGATAAGGTATACTTTGAGTATGATTCTTGATATTAGATTGATCAGTTTCCCTCAAAATTTATAGCATTGCACACACTTCCATTATAATAAAAGAAAAGATTTTAGTCACATGGTGGAGGAATATACAACTCATTATCAATGTTGAGGAGTTTGTATCTAGAACAAGGTGGTTCTCATCCATTATATTTTTTATTAAAGGCAAATAAATGCAATGTCACAACTATGCTATGATGATACTACTATTTGTACCTTTGTTGAGCAACAATAGGCTAGTAATGTGGGACAACATGGTCGATATTTTTGGATTCTAAGTCAAACCTTATAACAATAGTTTGGAAGAGGAGAATATCATAGTTGATATACACTGGTCACATTTCTTTGAAAGGTACTATGTAGAGGAAAAGTTCAAGGGAAAGGATCCCATGCAAGTGTATTCAAACAAATGATTAAGTGTTCTTTAGTTTGGTGTTGCTACTAGAATATTCTCAAGTATTATGTAATGGTTGTTTCCAACTTCTATGCTATTATTTTTTGCAAAATATATATTTTAGATTAGATATCATATAATCATTACATAGCATCAGGAAAATCTAAGTTTAGCAGTATCAAGGCACCAAGGGAAGGTGCATGCACAAAAATATACAGTTAATGAGAACCTCCACTATAAGAAGGATGATTACATTAGATATACATATTTGCAACCAAAAAACATTAGGAAACTAGGTAAATAAGATTTCAAAATCTGGTGAAGAGTTCTTTCCCAGTGGGGGATCCAAGCCACTCACCCCATGTTTCCATCCTGCCACACTTCCACTTGACCATCAAGTATGACATGTTTGTGGGGGTGAGAGGTGCGCTCATGAATCAGGTCAGCTTCCTCCCAAGTGATCTCCATGTGTATCTGTCTACGCTCCAGGTGCCTCATAAAGGCCATTAGTGCTTGCTTAAATGCAACCTTGCCCGGTTCATCCCTCTCCCAAGTGAATCTGTGAGATGACTCTTGGATATAAACAGTAGTAGCCCCTTCCTTGATCCATCTGTCAAATTTGTTCGAGTCCAGCTTAAGTACAACAGTGACCTGCATAGAGATATAGTAAGTAATGATTCTCCTAAGAGACTCAGTGAGGTGCCTGGTACTATTATTAAAGATGTCACCATTACGATACTTCCATATGAGCCAAAGAACCTCCAAAGAAAAACAAGACCAAAAGATATTTGCAATTTTCCTACAACCCTTGATATAGCCTAGAATAACATCTATGAATCAGAGTTAGATTCCAAATTAAAGCCAAACAATCTCCATATTTCTTTTGCAAAATGGCATTCAAAAAATATATGTTTTACAGTTTCAGGTACTCTGCATATGTTATAGTTTAGGAAATTACCCTCCTTATCTTTTATGGGGAGTTTATTTAATAGCAGGCACCAACCAAAGAATTGTTTTTTTGGTTCATTATGAGCCATCCAAAATTTACACAGCCTATCTTTCCAGTCCTTTGGTTCCCAGTTTAGACCCCATCATCTGTTAAGGTGCAGAAAAATGGTATCAACCTCGGTAAGTGAATAATAGATGCATTTAGCTTTAAGGGAGGGGAGAGGTGTGCCATCGGTCCAACAAAGTGCAGAAATGGGGGGTGGAGGAGAGGGGGGTGAGAGGGGGGAGAGCAAAAGATAAAACCATTTTAAGTATGTTATAGGTCCTGCTCTGGGATGTCGGGATAGAGAAGGTAAGTTTCAGCTCCTCCCATGATCTCAATTGGCCATTCTCAAATAGCTGCTCAAAGTATTTAATACCCATATTGTGCCATTTTAGTGCAGAGCAGCCTTGGAGAGTGGCTAATGGTTTTCCATTATGGAATAGATTCCACCATATTGATTTGTTATCGGCAATATGCCCCTGTGCCATTCACTTTGATATGTACCAAGTGCTTCACCTATTCCCAAGCCTTCCATAAGGACTTAAAGATATTAGAACCAGTCGGGGATACCTCAATCTATCCAAGAAGATGGTCAAGAATGGGGAGATCTTTCCATTTCTTGGCTTTCTTAGGGATCGAGGGTACAATACTATTTCTTATAAGAACTTTCCATGGCTCATTACCTTCGATGGCCTTAAGAATCCACTTGGAGGCAAGGGAAATGCCCTGTAGTTTCAAGTCTTTCAACCCCATCCCACCAAATAGTTTATTCATAGTGCACCATTCCCATTTCATTGCATGCTGCTTCCTAGTACCCTTTCCATCTGACCATAGGAATTCCCTAATCTGCTTTTGAACATGATTAAATTGGTAATTCCTAAAGAGCCAAGCTGATGAAAAATAGATATTATATGAGGCCAATATTTTTTGACACACCTGAAATCTTCCAGCCAAGGAGAGAAAGTTCTTGTTCCATTTGGAGAGCTTCTTATCAATCTTATTCCTTATCCATTCCCACATTTCTTTTAGATTTGGAAGAACAAAGAAAGGGATACCTAGGTATTTTACAATCTAAGTAGGGCCCAACCATTTGAGAGAGAGTTTTGAAAGCCAACTTGGGGGGTTGTCATCCCAACCAAGGAGATTGGATTTGTGCATAGCAATCTTACTGCTAGAAGCTAGGCAAAATAGATCAATAATTTTCAGCAGAGCAACAAGGTTTTCTTCCTCGAGCTTAATTAATATTGTAGTGTCATCAACAAATTGGACATTACAGATTTCCTTTTTGTTAGGTAAGGATATACCCCTAATAGGAGGAGTGGTAGAGGAATCCTTAAGTAAGTAGAACATTGTGTCAACAACTAGGACAAATAAGGTTGGGGCTAGAGGACATCCTTGTCTGATGGATCTAGTTAGTGCAAAATTGGAGGACCTTATCCCATTTACTTCAACAGAAGAATTGACATCACATAATAGAGTTCTGACCATATTATAAAATCCAGGGGGGAGGCCTAATGATTGAAGCATTTGAATGATATAATCTCATTCTATCCTATCGTAGGCTTTCTCAAAGTCTATGAGTAACATGACTCCATTTTGTCTTGATTCCTTAGCCCAGTGGAGCGATTCCCAATAGGTAATTAGGTTTTCCAGTATATAATGTCCTTTAAAAAACCTTGTTTGAGTAGTACTGACAATCTTAGGCAGGATTTTCTCCAATCTTCATGCAGTCAACTTAGCTAAGATTTTGTATGACACATTCGACAGTGTAATAGGCCTCCAGTTTTTAAGTAGGGTTCTGTCACCTTCTTTAGGAATAAGCTTGATCAGACCTTGATTAATATTTTTTCCCAAGGATCCAATTTTTATAGCCTCAGTGTATAGGGAATGAAGGTGATCAACAATCCATTCAATATTTTCTTTATAAAATTCTACCAGAAACCCATCAGGGTCAGGGGATTTATCATTACTGAGGGCCAATATAGCTTTCCTGATTTCTTCTTTTGAAATAGCCATTTCAAGCATTATACTATCCTCCTTATCAATAAGTTTGGGGACCAAAGACATGACTATATTTCTAGCATTTTCCTGTTCCTCCCTAACTGGTTCAGCAAAGAACAGATCCTTGTAGAATTGAGCAAAGCACTCAAGAATTTCAGTTGGTTCAGAGAGGTTCTTATTCTTCTCCCATATGGTGTCTATTTTCTCTCTTGCTTGTTTAATATTAAGAAGCTGGAAGAAGAATTTAGAACCTCAATCTCCAATATCCAACCAATTTAATTTAGCCCTAGTTCTCCACCCTTTGATTTTCTGATTTTGCAATCTTCTAAGATCAGTCTTGGCCCTAATAAGCTGATTTGTGAGTGATACATTCTCAAGATCCCCTTGAAGGTCCAGCTCAGCCACTTGGAGGGCACTATGCAGTTGTAACTCAAAGGCTCTGGCATCCTTAGCCTTCTTTTTACCCACAACCTGGTAGAGTGAGGTCCAGGTTTTAACATTCTAGTTCCATCTGTCAATGTTGGACACTTGGCTATTACCGTATTTATTAAATATTCTGACAAGACACAGGGCACACTTCAGGTCCTCATCCATTAGTAGACTAGTGTTCATTCTAAAGTTCGAGCTAGGGTTTGGTGGGGCCACCCTACTATCAGTTATCTTTAGCCCTACCATAATAGGATGATGATCTGATAGTGTATATGGTATGACAACATATTGAATACCCTCCTCATTTTTAATAGTTTCGAAGAAATCTTTGTTGAAATAAAATCTATCAAGCCTACAATAGACTCTCTTATTATATTGTTGGTGATTACACCAGGTGTACCATATTGATTTATACTCTCCCTTCTTTCCTGCTAAAGGATCAATCAATCTCATCTTGTTAACCATCCTTTCCCACTGCACTCTCTTAGCACCCTTCCATTCCGCCTTGTTTCCTCCCTGTTTATCTTGTGAATTAATTACCATGTTGAAATCTCCTCCCAAGAGCCAGGGGATGTCTTCCAATTTTGCAAGCCATTCCCACATAATCCCTCTTTCTCGGTAGTCATTGGAGGCATAGATTGAACATATGCCAAAGGTGGAATTGTCATTCTGTATGATAGCCCATATTGCCCTTGCACAAGGGGATTGTCCCCATTTAGTGACCTTATTCATCCATTTAGGGTTTAATAAAATTGCAGCTCTACCTCTTCCTTTAGGGTTATTAGTGTAGAAGGGAGTGGTCTCCCTCCAGATGGATTTTAGACTAACTTCTAAGGTAAATCCCACTGATTTTAGCTCCTGGAGCATAAGGCAATCAATGTCCTTGTGCATATTTAGAAATCTTTTGGCCACATATTTCCTATCAGGGGCCTCAAGTCCCCTGATGTTCCATGAGATGGCTTTCAACATTAGGAAGTTAATTCAGGAGTGTCCACTGGGGACTTAAACCTCTCGAAGCACTTAAGCCATTCCTCAGGCTTAAAGAGGTGACTAGCATCAAAAGCCACTGTTGAAAGTGGTCTACCTCTTTTCTTCCTAAGCTCAGAGAGTTGCTCGAGTCCCAATGAGTCCTTCCTAATTGATATCTCTTTAGCGGCCTTAGGAGATCTTTTCCTCCTTTTTTTCTTAGATTTATTTCCAGCTAGGTCGTCTCCCCCATTATTAGTTCCAAAATCAAAAGCTCTAAGATCTGGGGAAAATGGATTATCCCCATCATTGTTGATAATCTCAAATTCTTCAGACTTTAAACCAGGTCCAGTACCATGATCCTTCTCTAAAGTTTGGCCCGAAGGGGGAATGGTAAGCCCCATTTCCCCATCAATGTCACCAAATGTCAGCTCAACGGGTTTGGTGGGGTATGGTGCTTCCTCACCCTCAACCTTGGTCTCCAAGGGAGTATTTGATATTGGAGGAATGTTCATCTCCCTAGGAATGTCGCAATTGCCCCTACATTCAGACCCCTGAGGGGATTGACTTACAAAACCGGTAGCAATGGTGGTATCATGAGCACCACCATCCTCCCCTTCGATCAACTCTTGGAGGAAGGGCATGGTATAGGACTTGTAGACACCCAAAATTGTCCAGTCTAATTAAATAATTATCTAAGCTTAATTCTTCTATTAATTAAATAAATCTTTATTTATTTAATTAATTCATTTATCCTCTTCTAGCCTTATTTCTCATTTAAATAAATTTATTTATTTATTTAAATTATCATTTTCCTAAATTAAATAAATATTTTATTTATTTAATTATCCCACTTCCTCTATTAATTAAATAAATCTTTATTTATTTAATTAATTCATTAGCCTTTTCTACCCATGACACATGTCATTCATCTCTTAATTCATACACTACCTACCCCTTTCATTATTTTATTATTTCTTTTACCTACCCTCTAATCATAGCCGACCTCCTTTTACACCTCTCAATCTTATCCCTCCATTTCATATAGTGTCTTCTATATAAGGAGATGCTTCCTTCATTATCAAACCCTAATCGTTCTATGCATTCTAATCATCTTTTATGCACTTGACTACACTACGATCCTACTTGCAACGACATTCCGTTCTTTGTTGAGCTCTTGTGCACATAAAATCTGAGAGCAAATATATCAAGCAAGATCAATGGAGATAGGAAGAATGGAGATTCAAACCCTATTGGACATGTGATGGTATAATCTTTGTGATTTCATTTTATTTGCATTGTCTTAGGTAATCTTCATATGTTATGGTGGATCTTTGTTGTTGTTAGGCTAGGGTTTTATGGTTGAATTCATTTAGCCTTTCAATATTGTTATTATTGTTATCCATTTTCACCATATACATTTTGGCACGCCCCGTGGGACATGGATTTTTCTTAGATCTGTGTTTTTTGCAGATTTTTCTAACCCTATATTGCTATTTTGTAAAACAATTTGGAGAATAACCTTGTGCAGTTAGGGTTTTGGACACAAAATCAAGATCTTTGAGAGATTTGATCATATCTCACAAATGGAAAGGAAATTTTGCGCCAAATGTTTTTTGTAGGTTGAAGAAAGTATCAGGAGCTCTCAATACAAAATTCAAAATTTTTGGAGCAAATTTTTATTTTCTATGAATTTTTTATAATTTTTCATAAAAAATTAATTTTGAGAGAAAATGAGAGAATTTTTTGGATTTTCTTACATTTTTGGAAATCACTCAGAATTATACATAGGATCTGTTCTTTGTGATTTTAATTTTGATGCAAAATATTTCCTTAAAAATCGGATTTTTAAAAATTAGGGTTTTTCCTTATTTTGATTAGATCTCACAAACGGCTTTGAATTTTGGCTTCAATTTTTTTGTACAATTCAGGAAAAGTATCAAAAAAAATAAATAAAAATTTCATATTTTTTGGATCGATTTTGCATTTTATATGAATTTTTTATGAATTTTCATAAAAAATTAATTTTGTGAGCAAATTAGAGAATTTTTTGGATTTTCTTATATTTTTGGAAATACCTCAGAATTATACACAGGATATGTTCTTTTTGATTTTAAATTTGATGCAAAATCATTCTTCAAAAATTAGATCTTTGAAAATTAGGGTTTTGCATTATTTCACTCATATATCACAAACTGCTTGGATTTGTTGCAGAAAATTTTTTGTGCAGGTTTGGAAGACCATCAGAACTCTCCAGTAAAAATTTCAGATTTTTTGGATTGATTTTGCATTTTATATGAATTTTTTATGATTTTTAATAAAAAATTAATTTTTGGAGCAAATTAGCAATTTTTTTGGATTTTCTTACATTTCTGGAAATCTCTTGAAATTTTATAGGTGTTCTTTACTTATGATAAATTAGATCTTTGAATTGGTCAACAAAACGCATTGTTGAAGGCCCCTATTTCACAAAGTCTTTTGGATCTAAAATTTACCTAACTTGTGTGCTTGCAGGAAGGGGTGATTATTTCAAACAATCCAAACTACTAATAAATCTTTGTTGCAGGTCCTTGGCAAGGGTTTTTGGATTTTTATTATGTGCCTTGTTTTCATAGACTAACAAACACTTCGATTGGTGCACTAAAATTGAATCATTGTCTTTTGTGTCTTGAGCAATAGGCTCTTTTTGTTTAATCTTTAGAGGGCCTGTCTTCCCATGTGGTCATTAGGACTACTAGTGAGAAGAGAACGACCCAAGTGGTAGCAAGGAAAACCCACCTCTTCCGAACCACTATAAACAACTGTATTCATGGTGAAAACTATGGATAACGTGTGCTGATTAGTTCACACCGACACTATGTCTCCCCATAAACCCGTTTGATCAAATTTATTTGATCATTTGTAGGGCGTAACCCCTACCGGCTGGGAGCCTTCTGTATTTACAAAGCTGAAAGTGTTGCATGTATGGCCACACGAGCGGATGCCCTTACTAGCACCTTTTTGTTTTAGAAGCCCAAATCCTTCTAGTTGTTGGGGCAGGAGGTCGGACCTCTGGTAGCGGCCCACACACCTACAGTTCTTAGTAGAGATACAAAGTTCGTCACGGGGAGTTTTCATGGGGACTGATGCTTGGCTGACCCGAGAAGTGAGTGCCGAGGGTGGAGCCAGTGAGGTCAAGCATCTAAGTATCCACTCTGAATAGCGTAGCCTCGAGGGTAAAACCCCATGTGGGATCAACAACTATTGTCTTGGCCAGCCATAAGAATTGTGCTTGACTTATTTTAAACATTCAAACATTCATGACCAAACAGCAAAACATTGTGTCTTTTGTGTCTTCAAGTGTATGCAAAACAATTTTACATCAAACAACACACTTTTCTTGGAGTCATTTTGAGTCTAGACACTTGCAAACATTGGGTCTTCATCAACACTGCGTCCTCTTGTCACAAAAAATAGTCAAACATTCAGATTTGGTCACAACCAACAACTTCACAAATTGGAAAATTTTTATAGTCCAACAAACAAGAGCAATCAGTTTCGGAATTCTTGAGCTTCCTAGGTTGTTTCTCCAAGTTTTCATCTAGCATTCAACTTGTCTTTGGGTCTCACAAAGTCCATCATTGCTTTACACCTTACATTACATTCACATTTGTCTAAACTTGAGTCAAAAGGTCACTTGCTTGTCCTCACTATACTTTGTCAAAACACTACATACAACAACACTTTGCTAAGTGGTCCCTCATCAAGGATTCTTACCTTTGGGTCTCATTTGGTCTTACTTAGAGTCAAGGTCAACTTACCTCATCAAGAGAAACTATCCTCTCTTTGGAAGTCACACCTACTCTACTACATACATACTTGGTCTTACACTTTGGACATTGCAAGTACAACTCAGATTCATTTACATTCCATCCAACCCTTGGTCTTCCATACTTTTTCCATTTTCATCTAGTCTCACACATCTCAGTCAATACCTAGTTCATGGTTGAAACCCGTCTTCAAAAATCTAGGAGAGAAACTAAAGAGGCTCAAGAGTCCGCAAACATGAGTTCTTATGAGTATGACAATGATATCTTTTTCAATTCTGATCATACTACATTACCTGAAATGGATGCCTATAGAAACATTCCAAATGTTGAGAACATAGACACTACAAACAACAATGCTACACACAATGATGATATGGACAACTTTTCAGTACATTCAGCAGATGTGGAAGAATCCATTATGAATCCCCATTTCAATCGATTGGTTGAGGAAATAATGAGGAGGGATAGACAATACTTCTTACAAATGATGGCAAAAAGTGGAGCCAAGATACCTCATGATTTTGACATGTCTCAAATAATGGAAAATCGACCTTTGCAACAACCTCACTCCAACATGGATCAAAGGAGACCTAATAGTGGAGGCAATAGAGGACCACATATGGTACCTGAATCACCATCATCTTTGTTTCAAAAACCAGAGGTCCCACATACACATGGTCAAGCATACGATACTCACCTTTGCAGACCATTATGGAAGTCTTATGCAGAGAAATATGCTCAATCACATACCAATGCTAAGGATCAACCACCAAAGCAATTGGATATTCAAAGGCATGCTCAAAATTTGGACACAAGGAAACCCCATGTCAAATTTGGGGGCAACACATTAGAACATGACATGCCTGTAGAGTATGGTATACATGGACAAAATAGATATTTCATTCCTCAACATGAATCTATACCAAGTGGTCCATATACGCAGCATCACTATAGACCTCCTCCATATGAACATGTGTATGATCAATATCATCCATATATGCAACATGCTCCTTCTCCAATTGGTGCCTCAAGCATGGGGTATGGTCCAAGAAGTTGATCTCCACCTAAGAGCAATTTGGAACAACAAATCAGGGACTTACAAAAGAAAATGGAGGACATAAATACACTGAAGCCAACATACACAATGAGAGACATATGTCCTTATCCATTTGACAAGAGCATTCCAATGCCTCCTTTTCCTACACACTTTGTGACGCCTAAGTTTGATAAGTATAGAGGAAAAGGGGATCCTAAGGCACACATAAGACAATTTTTCACAGCTTGCATTGAAGTAGCAGCAGAAGAGACATATTTGATGAGATTATTCCCACAAAGCCTAGGTGATCAAGCTATGGAATGGTTCTCCCAACTTCCACCTAGTTTTAAGTCTTGGGGTGACTTAGTAGAGGCATTTATTCAACATTTCTCCTACAACATAGAGACAGACATATCAGTCACTACTTTGTGCAACACCAAGCAAAAAGATGGAGAGTCTTTTGCATCATTTTTACAAAGATGGAGGAATCTAGCCAGCAGATGCTCTTGTGAAATTCCACAAAAACAAATGGTAGAAATGTTCACCCAAAATGTTAACAAAGAGATTGGTTATGATCTAAGGAAAGCTTGTTTGTACACCTTCAAGGATGTCATTGAAAAAGGCTTAGCAACAGAGAAGGTCCTAATTGAACAAGGAGTCATTAAGATATTTAAGGAAAACAAAGATGACTTTAAAGGAAAAGACAAGCCGAGATTTTGGAACAAAAACAAGAACATAGTCAATGATGGTGTTGTTGATGCCAACACAGTGCGACCCAAATTCATTTTTTCTGGATCAAGTTCTACAAACAATCAAGTGAATACTCAAACAACTTCCAGATCACGAAGG
Source organism: Cryptomeria japonica (assembly GCF_030272615.1). Classification (NCBI taxonomy): domain Eukaryota; kingdom Viridiplantae; phylum Streptophyta; class Pinopsida; order Cupressales; family Cupressaceae; genus Cryptomeria; species Cryptomeria japonica. The sequence continues at coordinate 506,705,847 of NC_081412.1, forward strand.
AAGTACACTCCATTGGGAGAACCACTCAAGTCAGTCTTCAAGAAGCTAGTGGCAAACAAGGTAATCATAGTTCCAGATTTTCCTCCATATGAACCAAAGGTTAAACCAAATTGGTGGAATGATGATGAGTATTGTGAATTTCATAAGAGCAAGGGTCATAAGACAGGAAATTGTCATCGACTAAAGAACATCATACAAGATCTCATTGATAGAGGTGACATTGAGATTGAGGGACATTCCTCCAATCAAGAACATGAGATGTTTAAGGAACCATTCCCAAAACATGACAAGGGAAAAGCTAAAGCCACAGAGGATCAAACCAACTATACCAAAGCATCCTACAACTATGATTCAACTATCAATCACATCTCGATGGACAATTATGTCTCTACCATTATCATCAAGGACAAAACGTCTGAGAATTCTACCCGGAGACCTAGAATTGTCCTAAAAGGCGTTGGATCTTCTTCTGAACCTACCTCTGAATGTCATGTCACAACTCATCGAGGTAAAATCACTTTGCAAGGTGCTCCAGCCAAGAACACCACCTCCTCATCAACCAAGCCTGAGTATGACCTTGTAGAATAGTTAGCGAAGACACCCGCACTTATTTCCATCCTTGAACTTTTACGCATATCCCCTGCACATAAAGCCATTCTTGACAAAACTTTGAGAGACACTGTCGTTCCTACTGATCTAAACGTGGATCAGTTTCAAGCCATGGTGGGATACCTTTCCATTCCACACTCCCTTACATTCACAGAAGCCGATGATGCCTCCGTAAGTCAGCCACATAATGCACCATTACACATTGAAGCCTTCATACACAAACATAGAATCAAACGAGTCCTGATAGATGGAGGAGTAGGTCTAAACATTTGCACATTAAGCACTATTATACAATTGGGATATTCTGATAAAGCTGTGAATTCTACAAATCAAATCACCATTAAGGCATATGATGACGAAGAGCGTTCATCCAAGGGCACAGTCACCTTACCTCTCAGAGTTGGGCCAGTTACAAAGGATGTGGTTTGTCAAGTCCTAGACCTGGATCTCACATGCAACATATTGCTAGGACGTCCTTGGATTCATGAGATGAGTGCAGTACCATCTACATATCATCAATGTATCAAGTTTCCACACAATGGAGTTGAAGTGACCATCAAAGCGGATCCAAATCCATTCATGTATTGCAACAATCTGCAACCTCGATCAGAAATAACAATCCCAGTCAATCGAGAAGCTATTCCTTCATCAACATATGTGGATCCAGAATCCTTGAAGCCTTCTACATCAAAGCAAGCAGAGCTCAAAGAAAAATTCAGGGTTAAAGACCTGGGATGTGGTGAGTATATCTTTCATGTTGATCAACTCCCACTATCTCCTAAGACATTCAATCGACGAGAACAATCTACAAACAATTTGCAAGGAATTGGGTGTGAACCACCTAGTGTTGTGGCTACTAAGTCTAAATGCAAATCTCCTCTAGTGGTGCAAGCATCTCTTGATATCAATAGTCCTAAGAGCGGTTCCAGAGAAGAATCTATTGAGCGTATTGCCAGCCCTCTTGAGAACTCACATAGCCTTACCATTTCATCCACTTATTCCATCTCCACTCCTCTCCCAAACTTGGATCAACAAGAATCAGAAAAGCCGTTACTCATCAGGGATAAAAAATCAAGCTTTGAAAATACAAATCTAAAAGTTGAAAATAAAGAGAAGTCCTTTAGTCCAAATCAAAATCAAAAGCTACTGGACTCTGCAAAAATCAAAGTCAAGGATAAAATTCCTATGAAGCAAAAAGAGAAAGAGTTGATCTCCCCTAATATCAAAATAACTGGGGGCAAAAGTTCTAAAATTTCAAGTAAAAAAGCATACTTGTTGATCCTAAGTCTCCATCATGCTATCCTACTTTCACTTCTTTTCCCAATCATAAACCTTCATAACTCATCCACTTGTTCCACACATCCTTTCCCTTCTGGCGATACATCAGGGACCTTTAATGGAGCTTCCTCGAAGGACTTTGTTATCAGGGATGCCCAAACTTCTTTAGGTGACACACATAGGGGCCTACGTAGTCCACACACTATTAATTCTATCTCAGTTCCTTTATCAAGGAAGACAGTCACTCAAGCTACACATCATTCAGTCAAGGAACATTGCAACTACAATCATAAGGTAAAGCCTCACACATTCGAGGTGGGTGACTTAGTTCTCAAAGAACATCCTAAAAATCAGCAAGACAGAGAGAAGAAGGGCAAATTCAAACCAAACTGGCTTGGTCCTTACATCATTACAACAACATATGGATCTGGGGCATATCAGCTCTCAACTACAGAAGGTGAACCTTTGGAGGATCCTATCAACAACATGCACCTTCTTAGGTTTAACACATAGCTCTTCAGAGTATCCTAATTCAAAAAATACAAAAAAATTCAAAAAATTCAAAAATACAAAAAAATTATAAAACAAAAAAATCATTACTTGGTGAAAACCTGGCAAACAAGCGCCTTGTGACACAAAAAACATTGAAAAATCGAAAAAAGTAAAGAGAAATAATTTTGTCCAATGGTGAAAACCACTTCGGTGGCACCCTGGGCAAGTACCATGGTGAAAACTGGGTCACCAGCGCCATGCGTAGAGACATTGCTCCTTCCTCCTTCAGGATTCATTTTCATCCTTTCACTTTGCACACACTCACGACCAATTCATCCATAATAAACTTACCCATTCCCATCATGGCTTGTTCTTGATCTACCCAAGATTGGTTAGCCATTCATAATAAATCTCCCTTTTCACCTCCCTTTCCATCCATAATAAATCAGATCCTATCTGTGGCTAAGGCAAATCCTATGTCTAGTGATGGGTGTGGAACTAAGAACATCACACGTTTTGAGGAGTGCAGTTTCTTTCAGTTTCTTCAATCTATCTGCGCACAATCGGCAATACAACAACATTTGCATCGCCAATCTGCAATAAAGTTTCATCTTCTCCGCAATAAAGTATCAGTTTCATGGATTCAGTCAGTTTCAGATGAGACACAGCAGCAACAATGGGCTTCAACAAAATCAAATCTTTCAACAGACTCAGACAACATATGGTTCCGTGCTATCTATCCATTTTGTGAAAGTAAATATTGTGACCACAATCAAATAAGACTTATACAAGTGACAAGAGACACTAAACTTGAGCACTACAGTGGATGTTGGTGAAGATTCTTGGTTTTCTTTTGATTTCATCTTTTTTGGTGACATGTCTTTTAGCTTTTCCGGGATGTCTCTAACTAGAGATTCTATCTCTAGGATGTCTTTGACTAGAAAGGCGAGGATGGGGTATCGTCACCTATTTGTATTTGCTGTCTGTGGATTGTCTCTTAGTAATGCTATGACTTGTCCAAGGATATGAGGACACTGTGAGTCTAGTATGAACTGGGGCATTCCTTGTTTGTGACTGTCTTATCTCCATGCAAACAGGTACAATGACTTTCTGGGTCGAACATATGCCTCAATTGTCATAACCTACTTGCCATAATAAAGCTCAATGATGATAAAGCATAAGAAGCTCTTTCACTTTCATATCTTCTGTCTTTCATCCCCCTTTCTTGATTGACTTCCATCATCCTTCTTGAGTCTGTGTAGCCTTCTATCACATGACTGAGTATAATGACACACCAAAAACATTTGCATTTCATGTAGTCGCACCTGCATTACCACATATAAGCATTTCATACATACATATAGATATCACAACTACATCACATCCTGCACACAACACTTGTTAGCACAATTTACATTTGCATTATCATATTCATCTGCATTACATACATTCACATTTGCATCATGCATACATATATAAAAACATAAAAGAACAAAAATATTGCATTGCATCATGTACATATTTGCATCCATATCATCAGCATACATCATAAGAACATCTCATCACATAGGTACACATGCATATAGCTGCCGCAAAGATGAATCATCTCATATATATATATAAAGTGTCATGATACAATGATGTCAAAATCATATGGCTACAATCACCCGCAGGTGTCTACATCATCATGCAAAAATGGTACAATACTGATACATAGGGAGCCCTCTACGGCTACGATGAACTCCCTCCCTCGGAGCTGGCTGGCCTCGACGGAGTCTGAGCCCTAGAAGGACCCACCCCATGATCATCTCTCCTATCCCCTCTGTCTCCTGAGCCTAGTTGTCTCATCCTCCTCCTCGATCCCGCAGCCAATCCTCGTGTCGCCCTATCCAAACAGAGGAACCCACTGATCACTCCTGCCAATACTACTGGTAGTGCTAATCCTATCTGTGTCATTGTGTCCCATGCCACGTGTCCAGCCCTCATCTCTAGTCCTGGATCCTGAAACACTCATCTCAGGGCCTCCCTATCTCCATCTTGATCATACGGAATCAGCTCCCCATCAATCGATATCCGCATAATCCTTTATACATCCTCCAGGGCGATTGTCATCTCCCCCATCGGCAAATGAAAAGTGCAAGTCGCAGAGTGCCACCTCTCCGTCAGTGCAGTCAGCAATCCCATGTTCGCCCGAAACTCAGGCACATACAGAATATGTCTCAATCCCATAGCCTCAATCGCAGCTCAGTCCTCGGCTATCAACTCAAGTCGCAACCTCTGAGTCGATGGGAATCTCTCCCATGACTCCAGCATAGGCAAATACTCCTGCAGTCACACAAATCAATCATCTTAGTCCTAGTGACACTTACTGTTCATCACAAAGTGTTGCTTCTATCCTAGTGGTACTCCCTGTTCATCACAAAGTACTACGTGTTTTGTACTCCTTGTTCATCACAAAGTGCTGCTCACATTTGCACTCACTGTTCATCACAAAGTGCTGCTCATATTTTAGTACTCCCTGTTCATCACAAAGTACTATATCTTGGTACTCACTGTTCATCACAAAGTGCCTTGATCTATCCTATCCTAGGGCCTCTGCTTGAGTGTATCCTCTTGAGTAGTTTCCTAATTGGCAACGTATGTTCTATCACAGAATTGTCAATCCTAGCCCTATTTGTTATCCTAGTCTTCCCTAGAGGACCTGCTTGAGTGTATCCTCTCAACAGCTTATCCAATTGACAGCGTATGTTCATCATAGAACTGTCGATTTCACCTAGAAGACACAAATTCACATTTTTGGACACAAACACGTTTTCCTGACATAAACGTGTATTTATTACCCTATCTAGCATGCATTAATGACAACAATAAATGCAACAAAGTATGAGGAGGTTTTGTGGTACTCACCAGCTCTCCTGCCTCTGTTGGCCTCTAGAATCGGCGAACGCGATCGAATCTGTGAACAAAAGCCATCGTTGCTGACTGCTGCTGCTCTTTTCTCTCTCTGCACTCTAATCTTGTGGATGTGTAGATGACAATGAGGATGTATTTTCCCCCGTGGTCTATCTTATAGACTACCTTAGCCCTAGCCCTCGCCTCCCGAGTCAGTCTTCTTTATCCCGTGACTCTGTCGCTTTATCCGGTCAGTCCATTCTATCCCATCTTTCTTATCGAGAGATTGTCTACAATCTTTTCAGACATTTTCATCCAATCTCTCGAGGGGGCATATCATTCCCATCTTGGGGCAACTCTGTATCAGTTCATCTTATCTTCTTTGAAACAACGCGACAAGCCGCATTGTCTCAAAGAGGGGCAAAATGTAGACACCCAATATTGTCCAGTCTAATTAAATAATTATCTAAGCTTAATTCTTCTATTAATTAAATAAATCTTTATTTATTTAATTAATTCATTTATCCTCTTCTAGCCTTATTTCTCATTTAAATAAATATATTTATTTATTTAAATTATCATTTTCCTAAATTAAATAAATATTTTATTTATTTAATTATCCCACTTCCTCTATTAATTAAATAAATCTTTATTTATTTAATTAATTCATTAGCCTTTTCTACCCATGACACATGTCATTCATCTCTTAATTCATACACTACCTACCCCTTTCATTATTTTATTATTTCTTTTACCTACCCTCTAATCATAGCCGACCTCCTTTTACACCTCTCAATCTTATCCCTCCATTTCATATAGTGTCTTCTATATAAGGAGATGCTTCCTTCATTATCAAACCCTAATCATTCTATGCATTCTAATCATCTTTTATGCACTTGACTACACTACGATCCTACTAGCAACCACATTCCGTTCTTTGTTGAGCTCTTGTGCACATAAAATTTGAGAGCAAATATATCAAGCAAGATCAATGGAGATAGGAAGAATGGAGATCCAAATCCTATTGGACATGTGATGGTATAATCTTTGTGATTTCATTTGATTTGCATTGTCTTAGGTAATCTTCATATGTTATGGTGGATCTTTGTTGTTGTTAGGCTAGGGTTTTGTGGTTGAATTCATTTAGCCTTTCAATATCGTTATTATTGTTATCCATTTTCACCATATACAGGACTCAATCTCCTTTTTCTAGTTACTTATTGATAATTAAAGTTGTTTTCTGTGTTCTGCAGCCATTTTCAATTTTCAAGGACAATTTGTTGTGCATTTTGAGTTATGGGTCCACCTTTATTAGTGGAGACTCCAACTACATCAGATTCCAGTGGGATAGAGATACTGGCAGCAAAATTGGCCTCTTTCAGGGCCATCTGATACTTGAGTAAGGACTCAGCAATCGAGGGAGGAGCACTGGAAGGATTAGGGCAATCTTGTGGGTGAAAGGGTGGGGGATCAGGGTCAGGTGGAGGTGGCGGGTCGGTAGAGTTAGGTTGTGTATTGATGGAGGGGCCGAGAGATGAAGATTCAGGGTGCAATGGGAGGGGAGTAGGGCCAGTTTGCTTAGGGTTCGAGGGGTCTTATGAGGCCGAATGTAAAGGGTGTCAAATAGAGGTCTTCTTGGAAGGGGCAACATTTTTCCCTCATATTAGAGGGAAATTTTTAAGGAAATGCCCACTTCTTCTACATTTATGACATACATTAATTCCCCCCAAATACTCTAAGGGACATGAAAATAACTGGTTTTCAATACATATATCTATTTCAGAGGGGAAAATCAAGCCAGGATTGAAAGCAATGAGTACCCTTACATTAATATGGGGTAATAAGGCAGCAGAAGAGTCAATTTTAATTACTTTGCCTAGAGGTTCGGTAATTTTTGAGATACAGTTCCATAAGAATGGGGGAAATTTTTTAATAACTACCCATTTAGGGTTAGAGAGTGCCATGATTTCCTCATTACATGCAATAGGGGTCCAAGGAACGACCCTAAAACAAGCATTTCCTACATTCCAAAATTGATTATCAAGTACTTTCTTCTGTGTTTCTTTATCATTGAAAAAAATAAGGAATAACCCTTTTTGTAACATTCTACAGAAAGAAAAATGAATGCCAAGTTCTGTACACCAAATATCTTGAAACCATCTATTTAAATACTATCTAGACGACATCCTATCTACATCAAGGGCTGCTAAAAAAATCGCAGAATCCCTAAGCCTAGAAATTTCCTTGGAAATGCAATCAGTCATGGAAGAATTAGGTTTAATGACAACTCTTGGAGCCGAGGCAACCTCACCTTCTTCACAGGCTTGGCTTGCTGCTGCATCATGAGGGACCTCCGGCTCGAACTTCGCCTCATCTGGGAAAGTCGTGCAGAGCCCTTGAACGGCTTGGTAGAATGTTTTTTTCCCACCGTTATTACTTTGGTTGGTATTAATTCCAACCCCATCGCTATTCTTCTCCATTAATGGAGTCACGATCAGGAGTAAATGCGGGGGCCTCCCAGTAGGCTTGGGAGCCCCCAGATTGAGAGCCAACCTGCTGCCAAGGACCATTCGTATTTGTACTTGGTTGCAGAGCTCCACCCACTTTAATTTTTCCAAGCAAAGTGATTATTTAATTTTTGCAAAATATTTTCGATATTTTAACTATTATCATATTAATACTATTGATTTTGGGGTTTTTTATTTTTGGACTACTATTATCAATCATATTCATTTGCCCGTTTATAATTTTTTGGAAAATTTTAATGAATCATGTTATTGGTGAAATGCTTTAGTTTATTGATCTGCAAAAAAAATTGTTTCAACAACTGCACTGATGCTTTGGAATAAATCTTATTGATTGTAACTTCTTTTTTGACATATGTGCAAGTTGATTGGTCCAATATCATGAGTGTTATGACCTACAACACAATGTAAAGACCCCCTAAAACTCAAGGGAGTTATCATAATCATGAGATTCGAATAGCACAACAAAAATATGGAGGCAAATTCACAGTCCAACCCTTAATATTGTGGGAGTTTATATATATTTTCATTCATCATCATGTCAAAAAGGAGTGTATTGGGAATGGTATGCCTTTGCTACTTAATCCAAGTCAAAGATGGAAAACTACATGATCCATATTACATATGAATTATCATTGGATTCATGCAATTGGTATGAAGACACTTTAACATTTAGGTTTGCATGGTGCCCTTTAGCAAGAGTTGCAATGTATGATTGATGCAAGACATAAGATACTTAAGTATCTTAATATTCATTACTTTAGGAAAACAAATCTTGGGGAGGGAAGACTTTTCATGTCCCCTTTCAAAAACTAGATGAAAGACTACTCACCTAGGATGATGTCGAGGTTCAAGGATGATGATTTATACTTGACACATGACAAAGAGTTTGTCAAAGATCAATTATTGGGGGTTTTTCCTAACACATGCCAAAGAGACATCTGCCAAAAGTCAAAAGTTAGGCATGCCACTTGACTCATGTTGGAAAGTTATTGTGTGTCAAGGATTGGAGATACTACTTGACTCATGATAAGAGCCTTCACAGGTCAAGGATTGGGGTTACACCTTGATGCATGCCAAGTTAGAACGAAGGAAAAACTTCTAACATTTAACATTTTTTATTGTAGGGCGTATAAGGTCAACCTATATTGTAGCACACAAAATTAAAATTTGGGCCTTGAAACCATTTTGGGTGTAGACTAACTAGTTTGGTCTTTATGTGGAAAGCATATAAAACTAGGAAAACATTTCAATTGTGAGTATCTATATTATGTTATTGTGTCTCCTAGGCACTTTGTGTTGAAGAGTTCTTTTGTTGACAAAAACCCATATGATATTGTGTTTAACGAATGAAAACCCATTGATTGCTAGAAAAAAAGGATGGAAACCCTTTGGTTCTTGAGGGAATATCACTCAAGGAGTGCATTGGAGCTTCAAGTAAATACCTAACATATTTTATAGTCTTTGTGAGTCCATCATTTATGGAAATTTTATGTGTTATTTGTTATCATAATGATTTCCATATGTAGTAGTCCTTTGGTTGTAGAGATCCGACTATAATCCATATCCGTTGATGTTGGAGTTTAATTCATTTTGTGCAAGTTCATGGGTTGATTAGCTAGTTGGTAAATTGATGTTGCCTGGAAGAATTAGTTTGAGGCTATTGTTTTTGATTAAAAAAATAGTGAGAACAAGGGCACTGACCCTTTACATAGCAGAACTATCAAAAATCATAACGTAGAAACAACACTATAACAACAATTAACAACAACTACCATAAAAAAGGAACCAAGTCTTTTTAGCAATAAAAAACAACAACAGGAAAATAAAACAAACTACAGGGGTGCCTTGCGCACCCCAATGGCCTCCATAGTACTACTCCATTCGTTAGACAGGAATTTGTAGAGGTCTCTAGCCTCTTGCTTGTCCTCCCCAGTGTCAGCATAGCATTCCCTCAACAATGTCAGCATAGCGTTCCTCCTCAGTGTTTGAGGCTATTGTTAATGATTCAAATAAAGTGAAAATTGTTGTCTAGTTGTAATTCTTTTGTTTTTACTTACAATTTTGGGAAGGGACATTACAAGATGACATTTAAAATAATAATAACCTTGAGTAGAGGGAAGCTCTAATTATAGATTACCTCTCAAAATAAATGGATTTTTGCAATGCCCATTTATCATTGTAATGGAAATTGCAACATAAAACTTACATTCACGATAATTGTCACATATATTTGTTGCCATCATTATAAACCACCATGAAAGCTTGAATTTGGCCTCTATGTAGGTTCACTCTATTGATTTAAGGGGTTTCATCATTCGACATGATATCTATGGGGTTTTCATCCCCCAATCTCCTCAAATTTGTAGGTTTTTATCTTCAAATATAAATTTTATAACATCAAGTGCTCACAAGGATTTATGGTCAGGGTTGTGTAATTCCTTCTTATATCCATCTCTACAACTTTAAGACATCTATAAAGAACATCAAACATCACAAAATGGTCTCTATCTTAGGTTTGGTGTGTGATAATGGCTTCCCATATCCATCAATCATTGTAGCCCTTTGCATTGAGTCGATAATGACATCCTCATTTATCAAAATGAACTTAGAAGTTGTGGAAGAGGATCCCAAGTGCAACTTGCAACTATCCTTAACGAGTATGAAAAGGAGCCCCTTTGGTTTTGAAAGCCTAACCACCACATTAATGACAATCGTTGGCTCCCTTGTAGAGTGCCTTTTTGGATGTTCATATGGTCCAAATTCAACTATATGAGGATGAATGTTAGTGTAAGGTTGAATCTTGTAGGAAACTACATTGACACTTTCTAAATTAATGGTACGTATGACATGTAAGGTAGTAAGTACAAAGAGATAATAAAAAATGGCGAGAACATGGAAGTTTGAATGTCGAGGTTGGCAATGAGGGATGGTTGTATGAAAAAAATTGAAGCTTTGATAAGAAGAGGAGTGAAAAGAGAGGAATGGATGAGAGACAAAATAGAAAAGGAAAGTTCGACATATTGATGGGGATAAAGAGAGAAGTAGACTTGAGAAGGGAGACATGCTAAGAAGGTTAACTTGGAGAATTCGTCCACCTATATAGACTCATGATATTTCTTGTTCCTTAACACTCAAGACCATTAGGGTACTTAGGTTGATGCTTGGAATATTAAAATTAAGGATATACACTCAAAATAGGATCAAGGAAAGCATGCGAGTTAGGAAATAGACATTTTTGTCCATTACACGATTTGCATGGAAAGAGGACATGACATAATGAGTTAAAATTTTATTACCTGAGTTTTTTAAAGGATTGACAAGGGCAATCTTCACATTCATATACTAAAAAATTCACATTTAATTATTACATAGAAATATGCAATTATAATGGTAATACAAGGTGAATTGCAATGACTGTGAATATGTCTACAAAACTCTAAAATTTAGCAATAATTTAAAGGCCTTAGAGTAATAATTTATCAAGTTAAAATGCAATGTAATGTAAACGCTATAGTTTGAATATTTAAATTTATTACACTCTTTCATATTTAATTTTTGTTAGACACTCATGAATTACAAAAAAAAAAACCAAATATTAGAACTTGGTAACCAAAAGTTCATTAGATCCTCGATTTGTTTTTATCCAACCAATTTATATCAACATAATTGTTTATTTACCTACTAACGAGGGTTCCCGTAGTCTAATGTGGAGGTTGAGGCAAACCAACATTGCCCCAACCCAAGAGAGAATGCATATGGCGGGGGAGGAAAATTACATGAGATTGCCTCAACCATAAATTAAAAGTAAAAAATTCGTAGATCCTTCCTCATAACAATTAAATAGCTTAATTTTTGTTGTAAAAGAAATGTTCAAATTAAGAAAATTTTAATGCTTGTAAAACATGAGCGAACTTAAATTTTTAGAATCAAGAAAGTAGTTACTTCTTTGAAGACCTGGGCCAACTTACCAAGTCAATGTCCAAGACCATGTGGAGGTGCCCAATGTAGTTATTTGTGATATTTTTACCTTACTTCATTGTGTCTTCAATATCCTCACATAATAAAAATGAGCTTGTTACAATTGAGCAAAGTTGCACAACTGAGAGATTGAGCCACATCAAAGACATATCTCCTCTCCATTGATTACCCAAGATCTAGAAAAAAAATTGAAATGGATTTGTAGATATTAATATAGGGATGTATGTACATTTCCTTAGAAAGAGCCCACAACCTTAACAAACAAATATCAAGGAAATTATTTTAGATTTCATTCAAGATGTAATCCAGAAACTAGGAAGAAACCCTGGGTATATTGATTATCACAATCTCCTTTCTACCCAGATGAAATGCCTCCTCTATACAATTGAAAAGTTCTTCCCTTTAGAGTATCTTTCTTTGAACTAGATACCATAAGACATAGGACTTCTCCTTTGATGTACAAATTGTGACTATACATGTCTCGATATACATCACATTTGCATTTAAAACAATCGTAGTAATTTCACCTACATGCCCATGTCTAATTCACTTAAAGGCATCAAGGTATAAGACTTGTCAACATTCTTTGTAATCAAGCCTCCTATCCCAACACACATTAAAAACTTATTACATTAACATATGTTTACAATGACATCAAGGACTATCATTTTGTGATTGTGGTAGAATTGTCGTTTATTTAAACAAAATTAAAACTATTTGAATCTATTTTATGTACTTGACTAGTTATCCAAGAGATTTTGATAGTGGGGCAAGGGGTGAAGTGTAATAATGTGAACACATTAACAATTTCTTTTTATATCTTAAATAATCTATCAAAAAAATGACAATAGATATGAATTTGAAGCTATTTTATTTATTCCATTATATTATAAAACAAAAACTGGATTACATTCCACCCCTTACTACCATTGTAGAATGTCTATTGACATTAATAAACATCATATGCAATAATAAATACATATAAATATATGCAATACAAATGAAATCATTTTGTTTTCATCTTCACATTGAGTGAGGTGATTTTTTTTGTTCAAATATTCTATTTTTATAAGGATTTTACACATGTAATACAAAAAATAGATCTTTAAAAATAAATTATTCCGAAGTAAAATAACATAAATATATGCATTTTTTATTTTTTTTAATTATATAATTGTGTAATAGTTTAAATTAATAAATATTTTATGTTAAAAAAACTAATAAAATAAAAGAAATAATTTATTTTATTTTAGTTAATATTCAATTTCCATTAACCTTTTCAAAACTACTAAAAAATACTTTATATGTAAAACTAAAATAATTAGAAATGTTGTCTATTTAAAAAATAAAATAATATATAATGAAACTTTGACACTCATACAATTATCTACTTAAATATATAATCCATTTATTAAAATTGATATCTTTTAGATTAGTATATTTAAAATATTTATATTAATTTTATTTTTTTAAATAAAATAAAATAAATCAAACAATATAAATAAAATAGAACAATTCTTTTTTTTTTTGGAAAGTATATTTACCATATCAATATTAATTTATCTTTTATAAGATCTATAATAATAATAATTCTATGTCCAAGGGGTTGAGCTTAATTGGTTAAATCACTCTGGAGACCCAAGTTCAATTCCCAATAGAGACATTTGAAATGGAATTCTATAATAATAATTCAAAGATATGTAATGGGGATGGGGACCCCTAGTGTGTCCCCATTGGTTCATAGCTATAGTTAAAAGCTATTCAGACTTCGACCAATTATAAATAAATAAATAAAATAATATAATAATAATAATTCTATAACTTCAAAATCATCAGCCAATAAACCTTGAAATTCATCTAATATACTCTAATTATATCTTAATTATTAATATTATTTTAATATAATAAAATAATTTAAATTATACAAATTAAATATTCTATAAAATCACAATTAATTTGTAACTTTTATATAATTATACCTATTGATATCTCAATAATTTTTCCTACATAAAATATCTACAGCTAAAAAGTTTTATAAATATTAATTTAGTAAGCAATAAACCTTGAAATTCATCTAGATAAATTCATAATTAATTTGTGTCTTTTATATAATTATACCTATTGATATCTCAATAATTTTTCCTACATAAAATATCTACAGCTAAAAAGTTTTATAAATATTAATTTAGTAAACAATAAACCTTGAAATTCATCTAGATAAATTCATAATTAATTTGTGTCTTTTATATAATTATACCTATTGATATCTCAATAATTTTTTCTATATAAAATATCTATAGGTAAAAAGTTTTATAAATATTAATTTAGTCAATTGTTTGTAAATTTAACCAGTCTCACGAAACGAAAACAAAACATTGAAAAGTGAAAAACACGTGATCCGTCCCACAAAAGAAGAAAATCAACCGTCCACTCACCTAATGCAAGATATTATATTAGAATTTATCCTTGTTCACATCTAGTCTCCATGTGTCAACATTCAAATCTCAATCCAAGTTGAAAGTCAAACTTTCACCATTATGGTTAGCTATATGGGGAAATTTATGTTAAATTTGATGACTTTTGTAATTTAATTTTAAAGAATAAGTCTAAGTTTATATTTCTTTCTTTATATAGTCAAGAATTAAGTGATATTTATTTTATAAAAAAATATTGGAGATATAGTCTTGATTTCATCTTTTTTTAAAACTTGGGACTTTGCACTCAAGAGGACTTTATGATCCCTAATAGACTTATTCTTCACTAACAAACCAAGGGCCTTTGATCTTTGGAGTTAGCTCACTCGATCTCAATTATTGCTTTATGTAGTCCAGGTCGTGGGTTCAACTCTTGATTTGCCAGCGGTGTAGATGATGAGGTTCAATTACACATCACACGAGAGATTTTCTAGTGTACAAAAATTATTGAAGTAATCACAATCTTTTATTTAAATAACACGAGAATGAACACTTATGATTATTAGGTTTGCGACTAAATTTTCATATCACAATTTACTTCATATTTGATGTTTTAAATTGTAGATAACTCAATTCCATTTTGATTTAGACAATTTGAGCAGTGTTTCTCTTTATCTTTCATAGATAGGATCACATGTGAAGCTATTTCTTTGATATTGACCTATACCTTTTCCTCCCTGGTTCACATTCTTATATACCTTTATGTTCAAATGAGAGAAAAATAGTCATGCGATCATTTATAGAAGAAAATGACGCTTGCATAATACCTCCCTAGCTACATTCAAACACTCATGTAGAGAAGTCCTCAAAGTTGGGTATGTTGCCACCAAATTCAAAAATAAATTTTTTAATATATGCAATTAAGTTATTGAGTTGTAGAGGACATGATAGTAGCCATACAAAACATTACTATAACCAAAATACATTATTATAATGAAAATACACAACTTCAATTACATAAAGTATAACTAGACCAACAAAGATATACTTCTTCAACTACCTACAAAAAGCCTAATGATGGATCCCAATTTGTGATCTGAAACACTGATGCAAAAAAATGACACAATCAAATCCAAAAACAACAAAAAGAAACATTATAGATTATAAAAAATTGATATCTTTAAAAGACACCAACCAATATCCTCTAACACAAAAACAACAAATTAACAATTTAAAAATATGATACAAATTCAAAATTAATACTGCTAATAAAAAAAAATTAACTTTAAAACAAACTACAAAATGACCACACGTTTCCTATCCCTATCTTCCAAATCTCTCTCTTAAAACAATCCTCTCCTCTTCTTTAATTTAAAATCGAAGAGCATAATTTAATATTTCATAATAATAATAATTCAATTGGGATTCCAGATTCAAGAATATCTAATTTTTTAGTTCCAGAGTATTATCTGAAATTGAGAATATAATCTCATGCTAAAAAAATTAAAATATTATATTACCTCTCCATCCATAAAATATAATTCTATCAAATAATTCAGATAAACAGTACCAAACGCTAGCTAAGCATCCAAACTTTTGCAGCTTAATATTTATTTTGCTTCCTGCAGAACACGGCTTCCGAGAATCCCAAGCATAGCCCCATGGGCCCACCCGCTGGTGCAAAATGATTAGACGCCAAGTGGACCATGTGACCGTAATATTAAAATATATATTTTCCTGCGGATAACAATACTCTGTCATCCACTAGCTCCAATTCGCAGGCCGTTCCACCAGCAATGATGGGCCTGCGAGCATTCTACACCGTCCGATCGTTTCCCCATCGGACGGCTGAGAGGCCTGCTACCGTTGGCCAAAGCTTACAACTATTCAACCCACATCTATAAGCAAAACACATTACGAGTTGGTCAACCGCGCGTGGTTAAGCAGTCTCGTTTACCACGGTTAGCCTAACCCAGTTAAACTGGGTTGGGGGAGCAGCCAGAAAAATCATGCAGTAGGAAACATTCGTGTTCTAGGATGGCAATTTTATTGGTTTGATGTTCTCCTCCTGAATTGGGACTTGTTTTGATTTAGGAGATAAGATGTCTGGAGAGGCGCCTGAATTGGAGGTGGAGGGGGATGTGGTGGAGAGTGTAATGGAGGCAGTGAATGAGATCACAGGGATTGGGGGAGAATGCAGGAGTGTATTTAAGAAGGAATGCGCTAATCTTAACAGGCGGATAAAATTGCTAACACCCATGTTTGAGGAACTTAAGGAGACAAAGGACCCATTGCCACAGGAAACATTAGAAGTCCTCAAATCCTTGCAGGAGGCCCTAAAATCTGTCAAAGAATTGCTTAGATTTTGTCATGAAGGCAGCAAGTTGTATCAGGTATGCCCCCCGCTTTTTTGGGTGTTTGTTTTCTGATGTTTTTGTACGGTTTTACAAATCTTTTTTGAATATATGCGTTTTGAAATACAGATCGTTTTAACTGCTTTATCAGGCTTCCTGATATACGTACTCTTTCAATCAGTTATATCCTAATCCATCTTGAAATACATCATTTCATCAGTTTTATGATACACCCATCTTGAAATGCAGACCATTTGATAACTTTTATGTTTGAATTAATTGATTATTGTTACGAGGCGCCATAAGCTCCAGAATCCAATCCAGGTCCTTGTGATAATTTATTATGTTCCGTTGATGGATAATTTTAACAAGACGATCCTGGTCTTTTGCAAATGCAACGCCTTTGGTCATTGTTGTGTTGATTCCATGAATAGTTGTCATAACCCTAATTTTTAGAAATGAATAATGGATTGTCTTTTTTCTTTTTTTCCTTCTGGATGATTGTTACAAGGCAACAGAGGTTCCAGAATGCAATCCAAACCCACTTTGATAATACAAAAATAGTAAATTTTTGGTGGTTAATACATTTATTAATATTCCACGACTTAAATCATTCCTCCCACAATTCTAGGAGATGTTAGCCATCGTAGAATGCAATCAATTCAATCTTTTATATTTTGATTTAATAAGTGATTGCTGCAAGAGAATATGAGCTTTTGAATCCAGTTCAGAGCTACATGGGAAAAACAAAAATCAGTACAAGTTTAGAGGACAAGACTCTTTTATTTGGACGAAAAAAAAACTTTTATGTTATAGAATAATGGTTACCTACATGCATAAACAGCTGGATGAAGGACTAATGTAGCAGCTTCACAAAACTCTTTAGAAGCAGCATTCATAGAGGAGCAACACTGAAGCTCTGCAATGATACTCCAAAGCAGGAAATATGCAACATAGAAAAGTTGTTCCCCAAGTGCATCTACCTGGCGCCATTAAAATAACATATGGGAGAAGCGACAGAGTATAATTGTAGAGAGTAGCTTACGCAAGGAGCGGACAATGTGATGCTGGTGAAGCATCCCCTTGCTGTGGATAGTTGGATTGAAAGAAGGGAAGTAGGGTTCACTGTTTAGCATTTGGGGGTAGCAACCTGAAATATATTACATTCTATGAGAGCTGTTTTGATATTTTATTTAATTCAGCACATAAATCTTGTGTCTATGGAAGCAGGGACATCTTTACTTGATTGTTTTTTTTCCTTGTGGTAATTGATTTTGTCAGTTCCAACTGTTCTACTTCTTTTCTCGGTATTAAGAGTCATTTTTGTATGAATTCTCCACCATTCAGATGATCTCAAGTTCTGTTGGTAATATATTTCTGTGTGAGTTCTAGGGTGGGAATTAGGAGGTTGAGCTTCTCACTGCTTGCATACCAGATATTAGTTTAGCTGACCTTGTTTGCCCATACAGATCCTACAGCATGGGACAAGGCTCTTGAGACATGTTATAGCACCATTTGGTTTAGTGCTAAATTGGTCAATCAGCTGTTTCTGTGGTGATGCTTTAATGTTTCATTGGTGGTAGATAGTAGTGGTAGTGGATGTTGGGCTAACTGCCATGGTGAAAACTATCCAGGGGTTCAGGTTTCAGTAAATGTATCTGACATTCATGTAGTAAAATATTTAAAATGAATCAATACAGTAAAGCTTGAGGGAAAATTTGTTTAATTATTAATTGGATGCATTTACTGAAAGATGGCCACTGGATACTGTTTGCCCTGGGTTGTGATAATTATTAATTATCATGTTGTATTAGATGCCCCCATGGATAGTATTTTGTCCATCCTCTAGGTTATTCTTGTATGTGATAGTCTCGTACTGTTTGACTACTTAGGCTTTCACTTGTGCTTGCACCATAAGCATTATAGACTGAGAAAAAATAAGAAGGAAAAGAAAAGAGAAAGCAGCAGTTTGAGCACTCCTTGTCTCTTTTATGCCCTAACTCTTGGTCACTCTTGTACTGGCACAAATAATGTAATAGCCTTGAGAATAAACAAAATAAAAGAGGAAAAGCCATGCTTTTCTCTTTGATCATGGCATTTTAATGGTGCTCGCAGTAATGTTTGCTGATAACAAAAATCAAGGGCCTACCCTTCCCAAGTTGTAGTTAAAAGTCTTCAAATGGGGCTTTATTTCTTGTGGTCCATTTTTGCAGTGGCCAAGATCAACTCAAAATTGGCTGATGATAGTTTTTTATACATTTATACATAATAATTTCTGGGGTATTAGAACTCGGAACACTCAAATTAACTAACCATTGCCTATTCATTCTAAACTCTAATCTACACTCGCATGACTCAGATTTGTATTATGTTTCCTTGCAAGTCAAGCTCAGTTGGTGTCAAAAAACAAGGAAGTAACTAAAACAGGGGAAAACTTGGTGAAAATTCAGACTACATAAATTGCCAGAAAAACTTGATTTGGATTGGAAGAAGCGAAATCTTGGGAAAATTATGCCAAAAACAGACTAGAAAAAAATTAATAACCGAGGACTAGGAAAAATCTTTGAGTATGAAAAATATACAATATTAGAATTTTGATATTATTTCCACAGATTCTCATTTTGAAAGATAATATCTGGAATCAATTGTGTTCTGTACATAACAAATATTGTGATACCGGGATATCTTTTCTATACAGGTAATAGTAATACCATATATTTTCAAATTATTGAATAGTTTTTTTCTCAGGCTGGAATTGATTCTTGACTCTTTCCTTCTAGAATGCTTGTTGATTCTGAATAATGTATCTATTCTCTAATATTTATGTGGGAAGTATTTTGAACAAATAGGGAACCAGAGTAAGCTCAATAACCACAGAGGCAGTATGGGTTCTGTTGTTTTCTGTATATGAAAACTCTGGCATAAGTCCTTTGTTGTCGTTGCATGTGAAATGGCCCCACGTTTTTGAAGTCATTGTGATTGGTTGAAGTTTCCTTTAATATAAGATCTCATGTATGATAACAAAGCTTCATAAATGGATTTCCAATCAACTAATGCATATATCAAATAAAGGAGAGGCTACCACTGTTTGAGTACTGGGTATGGACTCCCTGATAATAGCTCAGCACACATCAGAGATCGGTGTTCACTGTTTTTTGCATTTGTTGTGACATTCTGCTTCTATGTAAGAGGGACACGAGAATATCTATAAGTTTGACATGTGACAAGGTTTAAATAACATAAGCTTGGCAGTGGTATATCTCAACTGAAATGTCATTACCACATGCGACAACTAATGTTTTGACGGTAAAGGGGCTTGTGTACTCCTAGAGGAGGTGCAGGTTTGAATTCAGAGGGTATAATGAAATGAACATCATGTTGAACAATATTAGGTAATTGGGAAAAGAATCCCTTTATGGGCTTCTACAAAGGGGATTGATCTCATATTCCAAACTGATTTCTTTCTTGGTGGCTACCTAAAATCTTTACCTACCTTTACCTTTATATTCTTGATTTTCTCTAGTGCAGGAATTTCATATTTCAATCTAAAGCATTAATGGAAGCTCTTGAGTTATCTATTTGTGAGCGCTGGTTGTTTGTTGGAGTAAATTGCTAATATTTGGGAAGCAGGCCACCTTATTTTTCATTATAACCTAGTTGAAACTGTCAATCTCTGTATAACTTCATTTAGCAACTTAGTCAACATGTGGTTTTTAAAAATTTTTACCTTGTTTTCACTTATACTAGAAGACACACATGGAAGATGCACACAGTTGGCATCTATACCGAGGCTATATGCAAAGAAACATCCATTATGGGAATTGCTTCAAATGTTTTAATGATCTGATTTGGTTACTCAATAGTGCAATCATGGTATACAGAACTCTCCATGGGTGACTGATTTTGGATTTGAATTTATTTTTAAATATGGCATATAATTTTTTTTTATATTATATATTTTGTTTATAATTTGTAATTATTTATTGGCCGAGTTGGTAAGTCTTCCTTTCAGGATTTGTGAATACTTGTGACTTGGTGATTACTTGCAAACTCTCTTCTTTTTTTTTTTTGACAGTGCTAGGTGATTTAATGCCTGAATTGGTACTATGATAATAATCTGAACATTTGTTTAACTTGTTAATTACCTGCATTTTTTGAAGCAAAATATAATGTGTTTCTGTTGGCTGAAATTATATGTATTGTTGAAGGTTCTAGAAAGAGAGCAACTTGCAAGCAAATTTTGGGAAGTTACTACTCAGTTGGAGGAAGCTCTCAGTGGGTTGTGTTATGAAGAACTTGACTTATCAGATGAAGTTCGAGAACAGGTGAAACTATCATTTCCATGTCCATTTCTTGAGGTCACGCAAACTTGTTATGCATCATTCTTTTCATATTCAACTTTGGAGACACAATATTCCCTTAATGCTTTTAATTTCTGATTCACCAAAATCTTGAAGCTCTAAACAGTAGGAAGCCATAAAATGGAATAAGCCATCTCCAAATTTCACATGTTTGATTTTTATTTTTAAGAGGCATGCTAAACATGATCAGATTTACCTATACAGCTAGATGCAGATTAGAGTTGGGGTTAAATTTTAGTTCATAAATCAAAAGCTTACAAGCAGGCCCATGTAATGAATAATATGCCATTATTTGGGATAATGTCAAACATTCCTCGTGACAAATGGCTTGCATTTATTATTCCAGGTTGAACTGGTACATGCTCAGTTTAAGAGAGCAAAAGGACGGGCTGATGCACCTGATTCAGAGCTTCATGAAGATCTTTCTACGGTACTGTCTCAGAGAAGTGACAAAGATGTTGACCAGATGGTCCTCAAAAGACTGTCAGAAAAGTTACAACTCAAAAGCATTGCTGATATTAAGCAAGAATCACTAGCACTACATACCATGGTGACTGAGAGTGAAGGAGACCCAGGAGAGAGATTAGAGCAGATGTCAGATATTTTGAGGAGGTTAAAAGACTTTGTCTTGACGGAGAATCCTGAGATGGATGCTCCTGACAATGAGAAAGGCTCTCATACCTGTACTGCTCTTACAGAGAAATCTAGCTCCCCTGTTATCCCTGATGATTTTCGCTGCCCTATATCTCTAGAGCTAATGAAAGATCCTGTTATTGTGGCTACCGGACAGGTTTGAGTTCTTTTGCTTTATTGCCTTATGGCACATACCACTTTATATGTATTTGGTCCAAAGAAAATTTGAGAGAATATTGAATTCTTATTTATTTATGGTAATTATATTTTCATAATGTTGGACTTTAAAGGCTGATTACTGTTTCCAAACAGACATATGAGCGGGTTTGCATACAGAAATGGTTGGATTCAGGACATAGAACTTGTCCCAAGACACAACAGATGCTGCCACACATAGTTTTGACACCAAACTATGTATTGCGAAGTCTGATTGCACAGTGGTGTGAATCCAATGGTATTGAGCTACCAAAGAGATCAAGCTCTAGCAGATGTGGAAAGTCATGTGGATCTGTATTGGATAACTCTGGTGACCGAGCCACTGTTGATGTTCTTCTCCAAAAGCTGTCAGTTGGGACTCTTGAAGAACAAAGAGCGGCAGCTGGCGAATTACGCCTTCTAGCAAAAAGGAATGCTGATAACAGGATTTGTATAGCAGAGGCCGGGGCCATTCCTTTACTAGTTAATCTTCTGTCCACACCAGATGGAAGAACACAAGAGCATGCTGTGACAGCTCTACTTAACCTTTCCATTTATGAAAACAATAAAGGGGCAATAGTTATGGCTGGGGCAATTGCTCCAATTGTTGAGGTTCTCAAAAATGGTAGTATGGAAGCAAGAGAAAATGCTGCTGCAACTCTCTTTAGCTTGTCAGTTGTCGATGAGAACAAGATAACAATTGGTGCATCTGGAGCAATACCTGCTCTGGTTGGCTTGCTTCGTGAGGGGAGCCAGAGAGGTAAGAAAGATGCTGCTACAGCACTATTTAATTTATCAATCTATCAAGGTAACAAAGCAAGGGCCGTGAGGGCTGGAGTTGTGGCCCCTTTGATGCAATTACTTGTAGATCCTAGTGCAGGGATGGTTGATGAAGCCCTGGCCATTTTGGCTATTCTTGCAAGTCACCAAGAAGGTAAAATAGCCATCGGAAATGCTGATGCTATTCCAATATTAGTGGATATAATCAGAACTGGTTCACCTCGAAACCGGGAAAATGCAGCAGCTGTCTTACTTGCATTGTGCACAAATGATCCCCAAAATCTAATTGTAATCAAAGACCTTGGAGCTTTAGAACCCTTAACAGATTTGGCTCAGAATGGCACAGCAAGAGCCAAGCGCAAAGCAGTTTCTCTATTAGAGCATATGAACAAGCCAGAGCAAGTCCCAAGTAGTCAATCTTAGGAATTTATAAATGAACTGGCTTCAGATGGTTTGCTGGTGCATGTCTTTTTGGTATGGTGATCAAAGATCATCTTCCTGTGGTTGTATCATATATTTATTTGAGAGCTGAACCTTGTATCCTGGCCATACGGTGACATCCAAGTGGCTATGAGATAAGGATGTTGGGGTGTGAAAAATAATATATTTTCTTATATGTTGGAAGGCACGTGGTGTGAACAAGTGCTTGAAGCAATCTGATCTTTGGAAGAACAAGGCTTTTTCTCTTTAGATCGGAAGGGTTTGAACTGGTGTGTATTTTGTGTGTGTCAGTTATGAATATTTAAGCATTTGTTTAGTACTCTAAGCGTGCAAGATTGTGTAAAAAGACTGAAACTTCTATCAATTGGAGATGATGCAAATTAAGGCAAAACTCTCAAATTATTTTCTTCTTCCTCTAATTTTGAAATTAACCAATTAATACAACTGTGCTTTGCTGGCATACTTTCTAATTCAACGAATCAGTATTGTCATAGCTGATTTATTGTTGAATGTCTTTATTGATTCGTTTTCTTGTGCACATTTATCGAACTATTTGTCTTATTTGCTTCTAATTTTTTAAGTTGTCGAAATCTAACTTTTACAGTGTCTCTACGTGCATTTATGCTTCTCTATCTAAAATGCTATGCGATGAAACCACCAAATGCTTTTTGTGAGCCTGTTGACGATTTGTCCATTCACTAATGAGTTTAGAATTTATTTTTGGGGTTTCAATAGCTGAAAATTGGACAGTAACTATGTTGATAAAAATTTATTTCTGGATTAAATTGTGTTCAAGAATTTTGTATCAACATTTCAGATCCATCTTCAAAATAAACAGTATATATAATTTTTTTTTGGAATTTGATATACTTGTATTTTACTTCATCTCTAGATAGCCTTCATATAGGTGTCCTGGTTCCAATGATAAATTATCTTCAAATAAATTGATAATAATGATAAGACAAGTAGGTTCTTTAAGCACACAGACATTAGTAGGAGTCATGGTGAGCATGATCTACTGCTTTGTGCTTCTACCTTTTTTATCAAACAAAAGACCATGCCCTTAAAATAACATTGTGAAATGACTTTGCAAGGTTATGTGGGGATGTGCATACCACTTCTTTTTCCCCGTACCCCTGTTTTACTTCATCTCTAGATAGCCTTCATATAGGTGCCCTGGTTCCAATGATAAATTTTCTTCAAATAAATTGACAATAATTATAAGACAAGTGGGTTCTTTAAGCACACAGACATTAGTAGGAGTGGTGGTGAGCATAATCTACTTCTTTGTGCTTCTACCTTTTTTATCAAACAAAAGACCATGCCCTTAAAATAACTTTGTGAAATGACTTTGCAAGGTTATGTGGGGATGTGCATATCACTTCTTTTTCCCTGTACCCCTGTTTTTCCTTGAATTTTTTTTTGGCAACATTGCATCAATAGTTGTGACTTAAATGCCCATAATTGAATGAAATGTACCTTAGTTGTAAAAAGCAATCAATCATGCGATGCCACATCAGCTGTACAAATATGAGGGCCCCTTATGCACAATTATTAGTCTCACCTTTTTTTTGGGCTGTTTTGAGCACCTTGGCAAAAAGCATGCTGATGTGGTATCGTATTTGATGATGTGACCTTACAACCTTAATTAAACAAAGGACTTACGAAAGAAACTGCTATAAACTATTGAGAGATTTGAAATTTTTGTTTATGGATCCTCTCTTTAAACTTTTTTTTTCATTGAAAAAACACCGAACTTAAAAAAGAACTACAATGACAACCTGCAATAAAATAATTGCATCAATCTTGACGACAACATTTTTTTTGAAATTGTCAAATTGGTTCACTTATTCAATTGGCTAAAAACAACTATAATGATGTCAACCTCTTTGAACATGTCAGTTTTCTTAAAATTTTGTTTTTCATAACACGTGGCCTGTGAGTTGTTGATTTCATTGCATCGCTTTAATAAGTGTGTCTGCAGAACTGATACAGCTAAAAATGTTGCAGGTAAAGAAAGATAAAAGACTGAATTATCTATATACGGGGTGCAATTTCCCAGTTTGATTCTAGAAGATTGCATACAGAAGCATAGTTTTCCAAAATCTTTTAGCTTCTCCTTGTATTAACGATTTTCGTAGAAAAACAGTCAAATCTTGAATCTTGATGTACAATTGAATTTGTAAAGTTTTCCTTATAAATAATAAATAATAATATTTATATAGAGTCACTGTCATCCCGTGCTGTCCCCCAAAAATGGCCTTTTAGACTGTCGTCCCTGAAACATCTCCCACTGCTCCCTGTTGTCCCATCCTGGAAATGCCATGAAACGTGTCAATTTTGAGATTTGAAGACAAGGCATTTGTAGGTGTCTTGGATAATCATCAGTCTTACATTTCAATTATACACATTTGTCATAATTAAAAACTCCGAGTTATTGCGATTATAGTGGCTTTGTCTTAACAAAATCTGAAAGTAATTTCTATACTAGTTAGGGAGATGCTCCATGGATTTCTGTATGTGTAGGATGCATCTATAAAATTTGCTTATCCTTTTAAATCATGAAATTTTCATAATTCATTTTTGATTTTTTTTTCAAATATTTCTTTCAATTTGACAGTCAAGATTTTTAATATTATTGTTTTGTATCAAACTCTATTATCCGTTATGAAGGTATGAAAACAAGAAAAAAAAATGGTAAATTTTTTAACAAATCAAGATGATTAAATAGGAGGGAATTGAGATAGAAGACAATTTAGCATAAAAACCTAGGCACTAGATGAGAAGAATGAGAATGGATAAATCTTGAGTAAGAGGAGAGAACAAAAATGGTAGGGATAAAGACTAAAATAAGTGAAGGTTTTAAGAAGCAAGTAAATGCTCAAAAGAGAGCCAGCAACAAAATAATTCAAGAGGAAGAGGAAGGTCCAGTATTAGAAAAGGATAAGCAAATAGGCAAGGAACAAGAAGCATGCAAAGCTGAAATTGCTACTTTACAAAATAATGATTTGGATCAAGTTATAAGAGGAAGAGGTTATTATGGAAAGGTATTGGAAGAGGCTTTAGAGGATAATGCTATCAATGTGGAAAAGTTGGGAATATGGCATTTGAATGTCCTCAAATGCAACAAGACAATAGTAAAAAGAGTATAGCTAAAATCATGTTGCACAAAAAGATACAAAAGAACCAAAACAAGGAGAATTGTTAATGTTCAAGAGAGTGTTACTAAAAATAGCAAAGGAGAAACGAGATCTTGAAAAAGGAAGATATTTATTTAGTATTGTGCAAATCATGTGAAAGTTTTGCAAGGTGATTGTGGATCATGGAAGTACAACTAATACAGTCTCTCAACAAATGGTGAAGAAACTTAATTTTAAGAAGTTTAAACATCCCAGTCCATGCAAGGTATCATGGTTGTAGAATGAACATCAATTAATGGTAAGTGAGCAATGCTTAGTTAATTTTCATATTGGTAACTATAAGGATGAAATTCTATGTGACACAATGCCCATCAATGCTTGTCATATTATTTTGGGTAGAACCTGGTAATTTGATAGAGAGGATATGTATAATTCAAAAAAATACATCCACAATTGTGATGGATGGAATTCAATTACTTTAAGATCATTGGAGGAAAAAGTTGAAATAGATAGAAGTCCTATTGTATGTTTGAACATAGAGAAACAATTGTTGAAGAAAAAAAGTTGGGAGTGATCTATATGAAGCATGTAATGGCAAGGAGAGAAGTGGAATTGAAGGTAAGAATAGATTTTTCAAAAAGGTGAAAGAAATCTTAAGCATAGACACCAAATATGTTTTTTTCAATAGTAAAATTAAAAAATTTAAAGTCAAATACTTCGTATTTTCTCATGTGCAGAACGAGATATTTATGAAGGGGATTCATGATGAGGAATTTACAACAAGTGTTTACAAAATAGAGCTTTTGGGAGGAGTAAATATTTTACCAGTTTTTAAAGCAAAAGATTTGTACCCTTATTATGAAGGACAAACAAGTGTAGAAATAAATAACTATTCAAATGTACATATGGAAAAGAAAATGAAGAATATAGAAGTTTAAGAATATAAGGAATGTAGAGTAAAGAAGAAAAGTCAAAAGGATGACAATATTTTACAAATCAAAGGCAAAGATGGGTTTTAGTCCCATGATTCTCCAAATTTCCATGGAGCATTTCTTCCTACCTGATGAGTTTAATGTGAGAGCACCCAACACCATTCAAGGCAAATCCCTATTTTAGAACCAACAGTTAAAATTGGCACAATTCTTTTTATTTTAATTGGTCTTTTCATTAATTTTCTTAGTGTATTTTGAAGTAGCAGGCTGAAGCAATTAATGGTGGCAATTATTGCTAGTGGCTTTGGAGGATATTTTTGGTGTTTACTTTAATGAATTCGTGAAGGAAAATCCTATCTTTAAAGACAATTTTCTATTATTAGAATCAATTTTGTGGTGACCATATAGGAATGGCTTAACCTACATATCATAGATGATTGTGAAATATTAACAATATCAATCTATATTATTTTAAGCTTGAAAGAATTGATCATTCAGGGTAACACAGAGAAATTAGAGTGAGGGTATATGATAGTCGAAGTTCATATTGGGATGACTATACTACACTAATTTAGATTAGTATGAAAATTTAATTGTAGTTGATTGCAAATTTTTTTTTTTAATCGATAACAGGTTTAAGTTTTATATTGCTTGAAAGGAAAATATACATGCCTTCAGCTGCTCTGCAACGTTCCACAAAATGGGGTCTCACCCCTACAATAACAAAAAGAACCCGAGATAGGAAACCACACCAACAAAGCCTACCATTCAGGATACATTCCTTACAACAGGGAATCCCACCCAAAAAACCAACGACCTACAGGAAACCAACCTACCGGAACTAGCCAAGGGCTTCCTCCCTGGAGAAGTTGGGGATGGCTTGACTGGGTCCTACCTCGGGCAGCGCCATCCAACACATGTCATGGTTCCTGACCATCCGCCTCACAGCTCACTACGTTCCATGAACTTCGCACTCTTATGCGGGATTTGGTGACACACCAACAACTGCCCATCTTTGCCAATCGAAGCATGTGACTTAACCAGGGTCTGCTTGCCATGCAGTTTCGCTCTCTCCATCGGTCCCAACATCCGCACAAAGTCCAAAATTTCCTGCCACCCATTCCTTGCATCCTCTAGCTAAGATTCCACCGAGCGAGAAGCCGAACACACCACTAGAGGCTGCACTGCATCATTCCGCCCGCCTATTCGCCTCCACGACCCTTGCTCCATTCTCAGACCCATTCCAATCTCTGCGTGTGCCACCGCCTTGCCACCACCTTCGCCAGATTGCCCGACCATTTTGGTCTCAGAACTAGGGATGCCACCCACAACACCTCCTCCTTTGAACTTCCCACCATTAGAGCTAGAGCCACAAACAGGGACAAAACATCCAAATTTGTTCGCGGGTGACAATTAGTGTCCATGAATTCATCCCCAAACAACAGGCGAACAACCCTCCATAAATCTTCCTCATCCACCCTACAAAAATCTTCAGGCTGTTGCTTGAAATTGTGCCTCGAAATGCAGGCATTTGGTCCTATGTAAGCAGCAAAAAATTTGCTTCCATCCTTCCCCTATCACACAACACTTGCAAGAGAAAATGCAATCCTCTGCGTAGTGCCAAAAAGAAAATGAGGACCTAAATAAACAATCCACAACCACCCCAACCATTTATTTCATCGCATGCACCACCCATACCACACATCACCAGCAATCCAAAATTCCATACACTGACATCATTGCACCTGGGCTGCCATTACGCAACTTGTTGCCATTGCGATGAACACAAACCACGTGAGCCATCCCCAGCCCTCAATCATGCATATCTAAAATGGTTCACGCAAATCTCAACACCACGTCTCGGGTTCCCCTTTCAAACTCAAGGCACCTTCATCCAAATTCTAAGGGACCCAAATCCCTTAAGTCTTCAAATAAATTAAAATGTTCAGCCAAGGAACCATTTGCACCTACGTTCGATAGCATATTAGCTTCAACATTCGCTACCCTTAGAACATGCGATACTTTAAAATCCTCGAACCCATTCAGAAGGTTATTCATTCTTCTGATATGTTTATCTAGGTGCCAAGCCTCCATCCTACCCCTAGCAATGCCATTCACCACTAGCTGGGAGTCCCCTTCAAGATGCAGTTTTTTCATCTCCAATTTTTTCGCCAAAAGAATTGCTTCAATTGCCGCCTGACACTCAGCTTCGTTGTTTGTACCATCCACCAATCTCTTTTCTCCAAGAGCAAGAATACTACCTTTCTCTCTCGAGCTATCACCCCTGCACCAGAGATCTCGGGATTCCCCCTCGATGCCTCGTCAAAGTTGATCTTGATCCATCCCCTATTTGGCGGAATCCACACATGACTTTTATCACCAACCCTAGGAGGATAAGCCCTCAAAAGCCCATTAGCAGGCCTTAGTTGATTGCAATTTGTTGTAAGTGTAGGTTGTTCATATTCTAGAGTTGGTTGATTGTTTGGCCATGAATAGATGTTTTTTTGGGTCCATATATATTTGGTGTTAATTTGTTATAAAGCGAGTGGTCAATAGCAAGGATAAATTGGTTCCAATGATAAAAATACAATAAATCATTGTGGATTGATGCAGTTTGAAGTGCTAAAATAGGGGATTTTCCCAACAAGATTTAATGGTTAAAATTTCTATACCTGTTGTAATGTATATTTTCCATCACCTATATCTATAATTGTGTTTCAAATAATAAATTTTTGTGTTGTAAATTTTTTGTGTAGTTTGCTGCTTGGATTAATAGTTTGTCAAAACCCTTGATCCTTCACTGCATCATATAGGCTTATATATGTATTTAGATCAACTTGTGTTGCATCCATGATATTAGTATGGTGTATATAGGAGGCATTGGTTAGTTTATGACGATGCATATTGTGTATTAATTTTTATTGAACACTATTGGAGGTAGTCCCCTCGAAGTGGATTAGTTTTATAGGTTTTTCCCACAAAGTGGCTTATTATTATAAATTATTTGTAGCATTTTCCTATTACATTCTTCTCTAGTGAAAGTTATTTTGTTACATGATTATTTTAGGATTCACATACACCTCAAAGTGGGGAAAATACAATGGTGAAGTTTACATACCTATGTCATTTCCCATTTAGTTTTGTGCCTATTTTGAAGGCATGACTTGATGCATGCACATATTGAGAAATGACATAGTCGTGTGAAGTTTAGTTAATTCCCCTATCCTTTACCTGTACCCTTATATATACATATTCGTGTGCACTTAGCCTCCACCTTATTCTTATAGACACATACTTTGACACAACAATGTAAAGAATTTATGACACTTATCCATACACCAACTCTAATGTGGTTGTTGTACACCTAGATAGAGTTGTTTACCCATTAGTTACTTCCATGGGGTCAACTTTATGATCATGAACTTGACCCTTTCCTTTCTAAAATATAAATTCAAATTTTGGTTGACTTGCACTCCTTATTACCTACCTTGAGCTAACTAACTACATGTTTTGTGAAATTTGATGTTATGTGCTAATATTATTGGATTCATTTCACATCCTCACAGATTCTAACACCCTCTCTCATCCTACAACATTAAATGAAAAATCAATAACAAAACAGTTACATACAGTGCAATTAAAGGAACAATAAATACACATACATTAGTCTAAATCCCTTCTCTACCATCATTGAATGTTTTTCACATGTTTTGGGAGGTTAACCTAAGACAATATGTCTCATTGCAACACAACAACCTTCCCAATGTAATATCAAATACTACCAACCCTTAGGCTCATATATCAAGAAAGGTAGAGAAAATGAAGATCATCAACACAAATAGTAGGACATAGTTCCACATTATGCAAGATTGAAGTTGGATGTAGAAGAAAAATTTGTTGTCATGGACTAGATACTAGATAAAACACTTTCGATAATACAAAAATGTCATTTTCAAAACAAGTATCATCTAATTTTTGTGATTACATGAATCATTCATTCTTGAGTTTAGAAGTACATAACCTTATACACTTGCCATTTTTACTTTCTTCAACAACAAATTTAAATCCAAACCCATCATTATTTTATTTAAATTGATTTGTGTTTCATTTATTACATTATTAATACTATTAGGCATTCTACAATGGCAGGAAGGGGTGGAGTGTAATGACATGCGTTAACAAAACTCTTACCTTTTACATTGACTTTGACAACCATTTACGTGTCAAAATATTAATAATATTAAAATTATAAGTTTTAGATAGATGTAT
This sequence comes from Cryptomeria japonica, assembly GCF_030272615.1. Taxonomy (NCBI): domain Eukaryota; kingdom Viridiplantae; phylum Streptophyta; class Pinopsida; order Cupressales; family Cupressaceae; genus Cryptomeria; species Cryptomeria japonica. Next base: position 506,737,143 of record NC_081412.1, read on the forward strand.
AATATATAAAATAAAAACATCATTTTTAAATAATGATAATTTTTTTGATACCGATGTAAATGAACTCAAGAAAATCAGGACACTCATTGTCATTTAGCTCCACAATCATCTTTGAATGAGTGAATTTAGGATTTGATTAGTTTATGTTTGAGTTGCTGTTATTTGGCGTGTCTCATAGGAATCATTTTAGGGGGTTGATCTTTCTGTTAAGAAGTCGGTCTTAGAGTTAGTGATTGAATAAAAGGGAATTGCGAGAATTGTAGGATGATAGTCTTGGATGAATGTAATTTTCAGGTTCACAATAATGAGTTCAAAACTATGTCTTGAAGGGTAACGGGGCCTGATTTCTTTGTTAACTTTTGTCCTATTATGCTTATTTCCTTTGTTAATCAAAGTGAAGGTTGTTTATTTGCAGGATCTGAGAATAATTTGCATCAGTTTGGTATTAGAGAAAATCTTTCCTATGTCTGATTTTGAGGACACTTTGAGGTGGAGACCATGTTCATTTAGGATAATTTTTCTTGTAGGTCGAAGAAATTATAGAGGGGAAGAAAAGATTTAGGAATTTGTGTTGGAGAAGAAGCCCACAACTTGGAAAAGAAAAGGTAGATCAACCTGTTGATGGACGTTGCAGACTTTGGTGGAATGTTTTGGAGTTGCTTGTTGTTCCTCTGATGTACTTGAGAGATTCAAATTTTTTTCAAATTTTGCTTGGCAAAAAAATGCTCCAATGGTGAGTATAGAAATTGGACAATGAAGTTTTTAAGGTGACCAAGTAGAAGCCTAGCAAATCAACAGAGGAGTTTTGGGAGATAGGAACTTCATAGGGTAGAAAAATAGTCTTCATTGGTAGCTAGTCTTCTTTTTTTTTTGGTTATGAAAATACAACAAACATCTACTTGTCAAGTTTCCTAATGACGAATCTAATTACATTTCATTAGTCCTTTATGTAACCTCTCAGGTTGCAAAAAATTTGTTTCATTTGAACTGAACAAGTTAGAACATAGTATAATGTTGTGGAGACATTTTGGAGGAATATGAAGACAATGTTGCATAGTTTGAAAATTGTTCAGGTAATTTTGTTTTAGCCTATGGGGTATGCACTTGTATATATGCTCTCTAAATTTGTATGAATTTTTTAAAGAGATGATGGATATCAAAATAATGGTGGTGTATAGTTAGTAGATCATTCATCCAAAACAAAAGAGGAGGAAATAGTTGCATCTCTATTTTAGGGCTGTAGATATGGTTATGAATCTAGATATGGAGTTATACCATAAAGAAAGAAAGATGATAACCAAAGTGGAAGAAAAGATTAAACAAAGGTAGAGGCAAAATCTAACAAAGGACCAACAAAAGGAATCACAACAATTAGAGCTTGAATTGGAGGAGTTATGGTGCATGATGGAGGATGAAGAGTCATGCAACAATAAGAAGCCAAAGAGAAATAAATTTACATCAAGGACATTGAAGAGTTGTGAGAAGGTGAAAAATAATGGCAAAAATAAATACTCTTTGTGGGCATGAGCCATTCCTAGAGAGTAAAGTGATTGAGTAAATTAGACAAGGAGTGGAACTATTAGAATGGGGAAAGATAGAATCCCTTGAAGATTTGGAAGTGTAGACATATAAATTTGACCTCTTTCCTAAGTGAATATTTAATATTCATTTAAACCCCATTCCCCTTATTAATTAAACTCTATTTAATTAATTTCTTCACATTCATCTATTTGATTAAATGAATGACTCAATTTATTTAATTAAGTTCACCTAAACCTTTTTCTAACCTTTGATTAAATAAATCACTTTATTTAATTAATTTCCCTTTCCCCCTTTTTTAATTAAATTTACATTTAATTAAATTGATCCTTGCAAATAAATAAATCTAATTTATTTATTTAAATCTCCCACTTGCATTTTCCTACATCTCCCACTTGCCTTCTAAACCCCCTTCTAGATTCTTCTAATCCATTCCAATTAGCCTAATCCATCTCCTAATTATTGTCACATTCCTAAGCAAAGAGAAGTCACTTCTCAAAGCCTCCAAAGTCTTCAATAACCATTAAAGGCTTTATGTCCTCAACAAGTTAACCCTCAAAGTCTTCCAAACCATTTCAAGCTCTTACATAACCATTAATGGTTAACTTAACCTTCTTGCATGGTTAGAGACTTTCTCTCTAACTTAACCCTCATCTAACCCAAGGGTCTCATCAAGCATTCATGGCTTTAACCTTGGTTATCCCTTTAACCCTTGCACTAGAGTTTACCCCTTGGGTAAAAGCTTTATCCATTGGATAACCCTAACTTAACCTTAACCCTTACCTCCTAAGGCAACCTTCATGTCTTCTCAAGCATTTAATGCTTCTTTCATCTTCTCTCAAGCAACCTCTTGTTGACAATTGTCACCATTTCATTGGTGAGAATTGTGAACATGGATTGATTAACTTTCAATCATGGCCTTTGTTAAGATTATTTAATCTTGACCATCCATTGCCCTATTTTACCTATAAATAGAGCTCTCATTCCTCATTTTCAATGTCTAAGTCTTTGTGCATCAAACTTATAGTCATTTTGCTCAATCAATAATCTTTCATGCATCAAACTTATAGTCTAATTACTAAGCATTTTAGCCTCTCTTTGTTAAATCATCATAATAGCATTTAGAAGCATTCTAATATCATAGAATATCCTTGTTAGATTAGTATATCATTGCTAGGATAATTAGCTAATCTTATCGTCATCTTTATGCTAGCTTAATCATCATAGTTTCAATATCATACATGTCTTAGGAATGCATTCATGCATAATAATCAATCATCACTCGTTCTTGGAGTTGTCATTCCTAAGTCACTTTGCTCAGTGATCCGAGAGCAAAGACATTGACTTTAGGGATCCTATGAGATAGAGAACAATGGGACACCCCTTGGGAAGTTGAGCTATTTCAATATAGTTCCTATAACTCGCACCAAGAGTCTCATTGGTGTGTGGGAGTTTTGAATTAGACTTTTACGTTTTTGTTGCCCTCATTTCCCGCACACAGGAAGAAATATTAATGTATAGAAGACCTTTGAATGAGGTATTCCAAGAATCACAAAGAGTAGAGATAGATGAATGGGATGCGTATAAAGAGAATGAGTGGGATGGAGTTGTTGACTTGTGTTATCCTGAAGAAGGGGAAGGCATTGGAGATTACAATGAAAAGAGAGAAGGTCGAGAGACTACAATGACAACGAATGCATCCTATCACAAGAGGAGACCCAAATTGTTGTAGCAGTGGAAGCATTCCACGTTGATGAGGAAGTTGCAACAAAGATGAAGATCTTTGGGAACCTCATATGTGATGAAGATTTATTGGTTTTAGAGAACATAACTTGTGAAGAGTATCTAGAAGAATGTTTAAAGGATTTGATTAGTGAGGAAAATGGAGTAAAAGATCATCACTTCCCCGAGGAAGGAACAAGGATGATTGAGGCAAAGAGTAAAGATATGTATAATTATGGTATAAAGGACAATATCCAAAATAATTTATCATGTGAACAACATCACACTAAGCTAAAAGAAGAAGACCACCTCAAAGGCATGCCTAAATGACAGAACACAGAAGAGGAGAAAGCACCTATGGGAGATTTTTATTCCTTTAACTTTATTTCCGTTTTAAATGATTTATGTGTACTTGATACTAATGGTGTAAAGAGAAATGATGATTTTTGGTGGAGGAGAACTCCTAAGCATTCAAGGAGTTGCGAAAAGAGGAAGATAAACTAGCAAAGGAGAAGGATCTCTATCCCAACAAGTGTTGGGAAGTGAAATAAATAAAAAATGTGAGGATTTGAAGAGATACCTAATTTGGCGGAAGGGAACATTGTGGCTTGAATTCTTCAAGTCAAAAGGATGGTTCTATCATGTTTTCCATACTCTTTCTTGGATGTTTGATGTAGTAACATCTAAGGATAAAAGGAAATCCTACATCACAAAGAAACAATGTAATAGTTAGGCTGTTGAGATTTTAAGTGTTTTAATTATTGAGTTATATTCATGTAATTGGGCTTTGAGCTATGAGGTTCAAAATTTTGAAAGAAGGGGAGAATGATGCAAATAGACTCCTGAAAATCAAGACGCTGACTACCAGTTAGCTCCACAGTCATCTTTGAAACAGTGAATTTGGGATTTGATTAGTTTCTATTTGAGTTCATGTTATTTGGCATGTCTTATAGGAATCAATTTAGGGGGTTGATCTTAGAGTTAGTGATTGAATAATAAGGAATTGTAGGAATCGTAGGATGATGGTCTTTGGATGAATATAATTTTTAGATTCACAATAATAAATACAAAACTATGTTTTGAAGGGTAATGCAATCTAATTTATTTGTTAATTTTTTTCCTATAATTATTATTTCCTTTGTTATAAAGAGTAGGGGTTGTTTATTTGCAAGATCTAAGAATAATTTGCATTAAATACATAAGGGATAGCTCCCAAATTTAAGAGAAAATAAATGTTCACTTTGGTAATTGGATTGCAAAACAAAAGTTACTAGTGCAACAAAGAGATTAGGTCATTGTGTCGATATGGCCTATACTAGCAAAGGAATTATCCCAACCTCGAACAACTCTTCATGGCATTAACAATTAAGAGGCAGGGAAATAGTTGAAAGTCAACCAGAACAAAGGGTCGTGCACTATAAATCTGCCTCTAATACTTGTTTTAATCCATTCCAACATTATTCTATCTTGCCTGCTATTACAAGAGTCTCCTACTCAACACCTTGATTAGCTGAAAATCTGCTACTTTATTTGATTCTCTGTAAACATGTATAATTGAGTAGTCTTCTAGTATATATAGTAGTTCTTTAATATTTTTTATTTTGGGAGCCAACCACTAGTTGTTTGATTTGTCTACCTTGATAGCATTAATGCATATTTTTGAATCACATCCAATATCCACCTGGAGGATGTTTTATTGATACAAAGTCTTATTCTTCCAAAATTGCCTCAAATTATGCTAAGTTGTTAAAACCTTCTTGTAATTTAACTGATTTTGCCCAAAATAATTTTTTATGAATTCCAAACAATGCATCCAACTTCGGATCTTCCCAAATTTCCTCTAGATGCACCATCCACATTAAGCTTCAATTGTCCACTTGGTATATTTTCCCACCAAGCTTTCTTATGCTTTTCTTTTGAGCAAGATGAGAGCTTGAAGTCTAATGGGAATTTGAGACCCTACCATCGCTACATTAGAGAGTTATCCTAGAGAGAGAAACTCGACTTGTTCTAATCTCTAGCATGAGAGTTCAACCATTCTATTATATTTTGTTCTATTAGATCCAAGACCCCTTCCTTATTCCACTCACAATCATTGAAGATTCTACGATTGCATTCCTTCCAAACATTTTGGTTCAGGAGTACCTAATTGGTCATATACCTCTTTGAGGCCAGTCAGAGTTTTAAGTCCCATTTCATGTTAAATGTATCTAAATAAGGTTCTATGAACCATTTGTGTAGGTTTGAGTTCAACTCTAGGGTCATATTGTCCAATGTTGTCCAATAAGCCTATATGGGCAAATATTGTCACAAGTTGTCACATACGTCAAATGATGCAATTATGGGGTATAATCTTATTCTAAGGTCTTTTGGACCTCTTTTGGGCATGTTTAGGTGTTTTCAAATCAATTTGGTGGTTTTTACAAAGTTTTGTAAGCAACAAGGCAACGTTGCCCAAGTTGTCATGTTAATTGTTGTTAAGTTAAAAAGTTGTCATCCTAAAAAAGTTGTCAAGATGTAGACCCAACGGTCATAAGGATTTGAGAGTTAATTTTGTTGGTTGGGGTGGTTGTATGGTCTAAAAAAAGGCTTGTAAAACCTCGGTAGAGAGGTTAGAACTTTTTATGCAAGAAATCAAATAAAGAAATCATTGTTTTCATTGATCATACTCAGAAATTTACTTATTTTTTTCTGCCTTTTCTCAGACCTGTACGGATTTGTACGGTCACTTGGTGCCAAGAAATGAACATGAAATGATAGTATTATGAGTTATATTTTTATTTCATTTGATTTGAGGAGTTTTCATTAAGTATTGTGGTTTTTATAAGCATTTCTTTGTAATCTGCCTGTACATGGGCAGTGACAGGTCTTGACATCAATTTTTTTTTGTTTTGGCCATTCCACCTATTGTATGGCACTGTAACTTGATGGAATGACATGACACATTGTATATTTTGTGTTTCAATTCTTGGCAGGGTTAAAGAAGCTCCTTTGATGGTACTATGATGATGCCCTAGGTAGACTGAGACACATTCCTAAGTGAAAATGAGAGGCATGAAGTAGTAAATAGATGAAAAACAGTTGGGAGGGGTGATGCGAGTGTCCTAAAAGCATGTGCAGACATATTGTAAGGTGTTTGTGTTAGCAACAATCAAGAAGGAAGACTGAGAGGGGGGGTGAATTAGTCTTCACCGGAATAACAAACTTAACCACAAAACACATATCTTATAAACTACAATAATAAGATAGATAAGCAAATTAACAACACAACACACAACACCAATATTTTGACGTGGAAAACCCGGCTAAGGGATAAACCACGATAGGAACCTACCCATAGTAAGATTATACTTTGCAGTAGTATGTGAAAATATTACAATGGGGAATGCACATGCATTCAGGAACACTTCCTAGAGCTCATTGCTTTGGCCCAGAAGGCTACAACCCCTAGGGAAGTCTCACTAACTTACAATAAGATTCAAACTAAAATCCGAAAGAAGTGAATTGAATAAATAGCATCTCCAAATGCCTGATTATAGTTTCGGTTAAGCACAAATGTCTGCCCCGCACACCAATCTCTCCTCAAACTGAACACCGAAGGATAAATCACTTGTTCGCACATAAAAATCTCTCTGATAATGCAGACACAACATTGACACCCAAACTACATGACTATATCACCTATATGTACAATTCATCAACCTTGACAACAAGGTCGGCTAAACCCTCAACCCTCAATTACAAAATTACATCACACGATACAAATATCAACCACAAGACCAATATAATGATTTACATAGCATAACATGGTCCTAAATCAAATTCCCAAATGATCACATCCATCATAAATCATGCCAAGATCAACCACAACACGCTACACATCAGAAATACCACATAACACAATCATCGCCGATTGATAGAAACCACCAAAAAATCGCACAACGATCAATGTGGATCGCCAAAACAAATAGGACATGACTAGGAAACACCAGCAATCACGTTAGAACCATCCAAAATAGTTGCACCAACACCACTTATCAAATCTTCATCGAGCAACATCTGAAAGCTCAAGAACACAACCAATTAGCAACTGTCACGAATAAAGATAACTTGCAGAGTACCAAATCACAATCCATTTGAAATAAAGATACACAAGACCATCATAAGCAATATAACAAAATCTCAGCACTAGATCTGATCACACTGGAATATACTGGAGGATATATCGGACTCTGCAAAACAATGATCAACAAACCAACACTACAAATCGAATTAGAATATCTTCCCAATCAACAATCACTAGAACAACACACAAGAATATGTTGACATCACTGACAACAACATATCCTACCAGAAAAAATGCATGACAATATCCATCAATTTGAATAGTTGGTGAAGTGTGGGAAAGTGTGGAAGTGGGATTTCTAACAAACCCTCTTAAAAAGACATAAAAACAAGGGTTTTGTGAAAAAAATGGAAGATGAAGGTTTCATGACCCAAGAGTTGGTGATTGTAACTATTTAGGGTCTTCCTAGACCAAGTAAGGTGATTTTGTGGGTTGGTAGTGGAGATAAAGAGGGGTTCCTTTGTAAAGTTGGCCTAATTAGGCCTAGAATGAAGTAGGGCATTCAATGGTTTTCCATTCTTTACAAAACAACCTAGGTTGGTTTCCATCTATGTTGTAGGGCTCCTAAATGGATATTCAAATGTGTTTTCCTTTTATGCCTAACATCATTGTATAAGAAGTTTATGTGCCAAGTCTCAAATGAGGGCTACAAGGCGGGTATGAGTGTAAGGTGGAAGAAATTTCATTGAATTCATTTAAAGGAAAATTTTGAGGGATTGAGTTGAGTTTTTTGGGGCCATTTAATGTATAAGATGCCATTAGATCATTGTATATGTAAGGTTGCATGCATTTCATGTTAAGCACATGCCTAGTCAAGAGGGATTGGTGTCTAGTTGCCAAGTTGAGTCAGGATAATGAACACCATATGTGAAGTCACCTTTTGTTTTTTGTTTGGAGTTGTTTAGGGTCCTTCTACATATCTCCATACCTCTACACCATATTTCATATGAATATTGATGGACTAACAGACTAGATAGAGCTCCAAAATGCTTCCCCATAAAGCATGGGCTAGCTATTAAAAAGTTCTTTCAAATTATTTGATTGAGGAGCAATCCAAATCAGCTCATTTTTAAGCCAATCCTAGCAGGAGGCCACAAATAGATAATTTAAGAGGAGGTGATCAACAATCTCCTCTACTTGTTTGCACAATACATACCAATTAGGACCTACAATTTTGATTTAATGCAATCTGTCACCAGTTAGGATGCACTTATAGAGCATTGTCCATGCAAAGGCTCTGACCATAGAGATCACCCTTTTAACCCAGTGAAGCTTTTGTGACCAAGAACAATCCTTGTGATTCAGTTGTATTTGGTATCCAAGTTTAACCAAATAGGTTCTAGATTTTGAGCCACACCACACAATTTTGTCTGGTTACCATTCAAAACAATGTGTCTAGATCCCACAAGTTCCTTGAGGAAAGATTTTGTAGGATCATTAATTAGGAGATAATCAAAATTTATCCAATTTCTAGCTCCATTAATCTCAGGTTCCAAGAAATCAATCACTTGACTCTTGTGAACTTTTCATATAAATTGCAAACTTTGTTGTCGTTCCATGTTTTTAGACAAAGGTTTGTACAATTGTTGCAAGAATTATTGAATTTTTTTGTAGATTTTCCATCATCAAGATGCCATGAAAGATGATATGTGATTACATGGTGATTGCTCCACATGAATTTCCAAATATGGGATCCACTCAAAGAGTTAGCAATAGTGAGTATTGTGCTTGGCTCTACATTGTCAATATATTTATTTTGAAAAATATTACACCAAATATTCTCTAGACATGTATACATTTTCCATATAAGTTTAGCCCCAAGAGCCTTGTTTTTAAAGCACATATTCTTGATGCTTGCTCCCCTTTTTGAAATATCATTTTTGATTGTATGCCAATGAATTAGTGAAAATGTTTTACTTCATTAGAGCCTTCCCAGATAATTTTTTTGAGGATGCTATCGATACTTAAGGAAGCCTCGCTAGTAAGTTGCATGCAAGACATAGAATAGATAGGAATTGCAGTTAGAACTGCCTTGATCATCATGATCTTTCTTGCCAGTGAAAGCCAACGACCTTTGTAGGTTGAAGATTTATTGTTGCAACTTAATATTACCTATGTCCATAAAATTGATCTCACAATCCCCCTTAAATAGGGGAACACCCAAATATTTCCAGGGAATTGAGTCAATGGACTATTCCAAAAGGTCTACTATCTTTCTTTAAGTCCTCTTTTTTGTGTGATTTTTTTTTTATTTCTCCTTATTTATTAATCCTCCAGAAGCTACCACATAATCTCCCAAAATTGTTTTGATCTACATTTCATCCTTGATCGAACCCTCACCATATAAAACTGTATCATCAACAAATTGTAAATGAGTGATTGGATCCATATTTAATGCAACAATGATCTTGTCCAATGATTAGCACTCTTTGAAGTTGCAATATATCTCCCTAATTCTTTGACTATAATAACAAATAAGAATGGTGTTATGGGGTCTCCATGCCTGAGACAATTAGAGCTTTCAAAAAAACTACAAGACATTCCGTTTACAAGAATGAAAATTCTAACTGTTGAAATGCACTTATAAATCATATCAAGCCAAACCATATCATATCCAAACCTCTTCACAACCAATAGGAGGAAACATCATTTGACCCGGTCATATGCCTTACTGACATCAATTTTGATCATCATACCTTTTTGTTAATCTTGGTTGATTGAGTGAATGATTTTATTGGCCACTATAATGGTGTCTACTATATCCCTTCTAGGTGCAAAACTGATTTGATTGGAAGAGATGACTTTATCAAGAGTATTTTTTAGTCTGTTTGCCAACACCTTAGACAATATTTTGTATACTACATTGAATAAAGATGTCATGTCCCCTTTTCTAAAACTAAAACTTACTAAAAATATTAAGTTGCCACTTGCCCAAAATAGTAAGTCGACTATAACATGATACACTGAGAGAAAATATTTATTTATTATTTATATTGTTCGAGCTCAATTTACATCCTTTGGACAAATAAATATTAAATTTATTATTATTTTAGTGGATGCAACTCAGAAGGCATTAATGGCTATGACAATTATGATGGATTTTATGGCAAGTTGTCATAGTGAAAGATGTTTTCTCATTCCAGTCTCAAATCTTGCAAGGGCTATTTTAGAGATAATTTTTGGAGGGAAATTAATGGAAATTATATTATTTTATTTATTTTTTCAGTAGGAAGTCATTTGGGTTTCTTTCTCTATATATTTGGAGATGATTTCACATTTTTGGCAATCTTATTTGCATATTTTGATAAAGGTTTGACTTGTTTCTTCAGTGGATGATAAACCACTGGAGAAGGAGAATCTCTAAGTGGGATTCTCATGATTTCCAAGTGATCTAAGGTCAGGAGGCCAAGGGTTGTTGAGAGTAATCTTATCCATAGATTACCATTGTGCTTAAGGATTTGGCAGTTCCAATAGTTTTAGAGTTTGGCTTATTTGCAAGGGTTTGAAGAAGAAGTTTGGGGTTTGAATGCTCCATTTGCTGTAGATGTTTATGGAATCATTGTGAATATAGGTTTTTTGGTATTTATTTGTATTTTCTATTATTCTATTATAATAATCTTGGTGTGGACTTTGGAGTATATCTATTGCAAGTTGGGTAGAGTTTCTATGCATTTTCTGTTATGAAATAGCTTTGAAAGTTTCAAGTATTTGTGCTATTTGTATTTATGAGTTAGAGTAAACCCTTGACAACATTGAGGCCGTGGGATTTTCTCTTATTGGAGTGTTTCCTGATGTATTTTTCTATTGAGATCAATTGTGAGAAGATTGGGAATTTTATTGAGAAGTTGCAACTATTTCTTTGATGGTTTGAGCTCCAAATTTAGGGGTTTTGTTTGATCTAATTTGTAGAAAATGTGCATTGATGTTATTTGATGTATTTGGTAGAAAATAGGATGTAAATTCACATTAGAATTTTGAAATAGACATTCTACATTAGTTGCACAAGATTGAGTTTGAGTTTGTTATGCTTTGGGTGAATATCATGGTAAATCCGATTTCTCTATTTTGTCACTCTATAAATCTAAATTAGAAGTTAAAAGAAAGTCTTCAAATTTGATCTAATATTTGGCAATAATTTCTAATAAAATTAATTTTGATTTAAAATATCTCTCAAGGGTTATTATAATGGCATCAGAGTTAAGATCTTGCCATCCTGTAGGGTTTTGAGTTGTTGATCATGGGAGGTTTATTTGAATCTTTGTTTAAGAGTTGGAACAATGACATTTTAGTATTTGAAATATCTCATTGGTTTGATGAATATTTAATTAGATATATATAAGTTATAAGAAAGATATTACATTTTATGAATATGCAAAACTTACAAGGAAAGATATGTCTAAAAAAGGAGAGGTTGTCAAAAAATTTGAGTACATTTCAGTGAATGAATTTGAAATATCATTTTATGAATATTACATGAAAAGAAGAAAGGAAGAAGATCAGTTGGAGAAGGATGCAAAAATTAGGGAACAAGAAGAGAACATCAATAAGAAAGACTCAAAAAATAAGACCCCGAAACTAGAAGAGATGATGGTTTCAATGGAATCACAAAAGATCAAGGAAGCAAATATTGAACCAAAGTCTCAATCAACTCCAAAAGAGGAAGAGGAACCCACATTGGATAATCCAAGTAAAGATTTGGGTCAGTGCAAGAAGCTGAGTCCACTTTTTGGCCAAAAAGTGGAAGTGTTTTCCCCGATTTTCAGATTTTGTCTCATTAGAGCTTAAATTTTGAAACACTTGGAGATTGAATCTTGGAAAAAGTCAATAATATAAAAGATAACCCTCTAAGTCTACTTTCCAAATATGTAATTTATTTTAATGCCCACATAATAAAAAATAACTTTTGGAATGGAGTTCTAAAAACTATGTTTTAAAAATGTCCATTTCAGGACCATACCATGCATGTGTACAACCCACACTTTTTGACACAATTAAAATTATTTTGTCAAACCGTTTTGGGAAATTGTTTGTAACTCACTGAAGATTGATGAGCATATTTTTCTGTATTTTTTTAAAAATATTTTATTTTTAATGACCGTAATTATGTTTTTAAAAATTTGAAGTGTATGACCCACATAATTTGACGTAAACTTAACATCTTTTAATTTTTTTTTTTAAATAGAAAAGAATTTTGTGTAGATTGATGACATATAATTTTTTTTTTCAAAATTCATTAAAATAAAAATTTATTAAATTAACAAAATTAGATAATATTTCAAGTTTATGGATCCGATTTAGTATAAATTAAATGAAAAATAGTTAAAATAATCAATTTTTAAATAAATTTACATATTTAGAATCTAGACTGTATAATTTGAAATGGGTTTTAATTTCGTATAAAAATTCTCTAATTAGAGGCACATAAATTATTTCAAAAGATCATATTTGTGCTTTCATTCATGGAGATTTGAATTTGCAGGTCCATGTCTTAGGTATGGCCATCCCAGGCCTATCCCGGGGCTAATCCCGAGCCAAGTGGTGGGTTGTGGAATCAAATTCCATAGAATGGGCTCCTGTTTTCAAACAAGGGCGGCTTGTGAAAAAAAAAGGAAAAATATGATTTAGAAACGAGGGCCCGTCTTTTAAAAATGGGCCCTCATTTTTTTAAAAGCGGGCCCCCATTTTAGAACAAAATGGGGACTCGTTTATTTTTGCCTCGGACCCCCATTACCTTTCGCCTCGAGAGCCCGAAGCATAAACGGGCCCCCGTTTATAAGAGCATGTTTTCCAATGCACAAATTTCACGAATTTGTGACTCATTACCTTGCACTTGCCCATTTTTTAATGAATATTTTATTTTCCTCTACTAAGCTATCACATGAAGAGAAAAATTGTAGCAATGAAGTCAATGAGAAATCAAATTTAGATGTTGAAGATATATGTTTGAAATGGATTTCAATGTTGTGTAGGGATGGTATTCCAAGGCGACAAAATTATGAACACGAATTCATGAAGAATGATTTAGGTAAATCCTTTTCTATTGATGAGTTTCACATTTGAGCATGATAGAAATAATGTATATCAATCAAGGAAATCATAATTAAAATTAAAAGATATAATATGGAAGGAAAATCTATCTTCACAGTTACAAAATATCTCATGGATGATGCTGTGGGATCCATGCGTCTTAGACATAACCAACATGCAGGTTGAAGGTAATAACTTTTTTATCATGAAATATGTTTCATTGAGGTCTAATGATTGCTTGCATAAGAAAAACCATGATAAATGTAATAAAAGAAAGGTCTCGCTAATTGAATATGAGGAGCCCCAAATGAAGAGACATGCATTTTTCTTAGTACATACAAAGATGGTGCCAATGATTGAATTTCAGATGAAAGGAAACAATGAGAACATCCCAATACCATCTCTAATTGCAAACATGGATAAACATGTTAAAGTTTCTACAACTATCAATTCCACAAAGGAGAATGTTGAAATTTTTAGTGGGAAGCCCAAGGTATGGAAAAGATTCTCCATTTCAATTTTTTTGCCTCTTCCTATGCCAATAAAAAAATTATGTCAACAAGAGAAGTTTTCTAAAAATGGAAAAGAGGACATAATATTTGATATCTCTATTGAATTCTTTATCTCTTGCATAAGAATAAAAAGGAAAAATCAACAATGTTATTTTGTGAACTCCAATGAAGTTGTAGGATTCAATATTTGCAATTCATGAATTACTCTTTGGAACTTAATCCCATGGTTGGAGATAAAGGTATTATTCTTGGCATACTCCATGGTCATAGGGAAGAGTTCATAGAAGAGGGACACGCTCTTTGGGAAACAAGTTGTTCAATGAAGGAGAGTATGCAAATCATTATTTTTACCCATAAGAAACCTAGGCTTAGTTTTGATCAATGGAAGCCTTCAAATAAACATGGTATGGTACTTATAGGATCAAGCCTCATACAAGTTTTCTTCCATTGGATATATGGAGGAGTTTTCAAGAAGGGTAAAATGTCAAAAGATGGCCTCATTGTTCCTAACATCAAGAAGTTTGTAAAGCTATCACACTCATATCATATTGTAATGGTGTAAATTTGGAATTAGGGTTTTAATAAATAGAACCACTAATCTAGCCTCAATTTGATTAGAAAGAGGGCTGAGAATGTTGATCAATTTTACCCTATTGTGTGTGGGTGATGATGGTTCCTTTTTTCTAAGTTGAATTGTAATGATTATGAAATTTGGGTAAAATAAGGGATTATTGAAGTGATCTAATAAAAATAGTGAGCTAGAGATGTCCGACAGAGCCACCAACTTGGATTTGAGAAAAATGAGATGTCTAAAACCCATCCTCCAAAGTTTGGCCTGATTTTTTGGGACTAGGTAGCACAAATTTTCCATGGTCCTCCAAATTTTCTACTGTCGAAAGTCCACCTATTCATCATTGTGAATTTTGCTAGATTTTTTGAGTACAACTCCACACCTATTTCCCACACATGAAAAGAAAGGGAAAGATGTTGGGAATAGGGGTTTGCCTTTGGTCAAATCTCGGTTTTGGAATTAACCTTGACTTGAAATAATACAATTACTAAAATAAATGTTAAGGAAATATATCTCAGATCTCCAATTGATGATGATGATGTAATGCTCTTTGAATGTAATCACAAGTGTTGAATGTATTGGCATGACAAACACATGAATATGAAAAAACCTAATCACACACACATGCTTGCAAAAACATTGATGTAGCTTTGCTCCACAATAGTTGATGATGAATATGTAGCCTTGAATCTTTGAAGATGCTTGGTAATGAATGCTTCATGGGTGCATGAATGTTATAGATGGGAGTCTTATTCCATCTAAATGAATTGATATAATGTAATTATATAGGGTTCCCTAGGTATTTTATCGATTAGGTTGACCTCCAACTGTCATGTGTAGCCCCAGGGATCAAATGTTGGTGAGGAGATATGGTTCCTACCCCATTTCAAATTGGGGCCCCTTTGAGATGGGCCAAGGTATTTTGGGGGACCTCGGTCCTTCAACAAAGGGTACTAGAAAAAGGAGTCAAGGGGATGGGCATCTCATAGTGGGACCCACAAGAGGGTGTATGTGACATCAAAGTTGGAAAATCAGGCTTGAATGGACCTAGAGAGGGGATGAGGATAAGACACGCTAAAGTGGGAGTGCAAACATGAGGTGTAAATTAGACCAGTGACAATTTATGATGGTAAATTTAGTCCCCACTTTAATAGGAGTACGAGCCTATGCAAATACTCATAGTAAAATAGAAAGATGAGAGAGATGAGCAATTAGGAGAAAATCACTCGGAGATAAGGCATCACTATTTTCAAATAACCAAGCCCCCAATCTTAGGATCTTAACTCACACATTCTTATGCAAGGACACACAAAACAAGACGAGGACAAAAATTCAAACAAAGACAAAAAAGAAACACATGACACAAAAGCTAAAAACCAAAACAAGACCTCAAGTCAAATAGACAAAGAGACCTCTATAATCAAAATGTCTCAGCTGCTAATATCACTCTTGAAATCTCATCACAAGGACACAAGTGATCACATAAAAAGAGCAAGAGAATTCATCAAACCATAAACCACCAATAGAAGAGTTACAGACTCATGAGGAGAATAACAAGAGAAACATGGATGTCATGAGATATATATGTTTTGATAGGTGATCCATAAGAGGAAGAGAAAGAGAGGACATAGATGCCATAGGCTAGTTGTGTTTTACTAGGTGATCCATGTTGGGGAGGAGAGTCGGAATAGTCTAGCAATGTTTTGCTAGTTCAACTCATCCCTTTGTATATGCAACTATTTGGTTTCAGGAGTTAAGCATCTCATATAAGAATTTTCTTTGTCTAGTTTCAAATATGCAACAACTAGTGTAAGACATGAAATACAAATGATAACGTATGTCTGGTTTCGGGCGTGAAGCATCTCGTGTAAGACTTTGTTTTGTCTAGTTTTGAGAATGTGTAACCCCATATAAGACATATATAAATATTGTGTTTGGTTTCAAGGATGAAGCATCTCATGTAAGACTTTGTTTATCTAGTTTCAAGAATGAACACCCCATTTAATACATTAAAAAACATAGTACAATATAGTATAAAGAGGGCGATATGCTATGCCCCCCTTAAGATGTCAACATTGGCCTATGTTGATGTATTAAGGAAGCTATAAATAAGGATACACACCTTCAACACTAATGATATATTCTTTTAGAAAACAATGTTCATAGATCCAAGCTAATGAGGCAATACTCTTATAAACAAGGATATGATAGTTGAAAAGAGATATCTTGCAACAAGGGTAAAGGGAATCCTTGGAGGAGAAGAGATCTTTTTTTAAAGACATCTACCTCCAAGAGGTTATTTTTGAACAAAAATAATATCATCGGCCAAAAGAGAGAAGAAGGAGAACAAGAATGCATACCTTCTCCTTATTGCTAAGTGAGAGGGATTCTTGAGGAAGGATGACACACTTTTGACCCAAAATGAGGGTTTGTTTATAATAGATGCACATGGCCAAGTGTAATCAAGTATACACACTTCTTGCATAAGATAGAATCCTTGAGAAAAAAAAAATTCACACAAGGAATGACATCATATCATAATAAAACACTACATCAACAAAGGAAAATTAGATCCTTAGAAAGGATATGAAAGATCAATACCCTTAAACATAGGGACAATGAGAAGTATTACAAAACCTCTAATGAGATATTATACATACGAAAATGCACTATTCCACACAAAGAAAGGTCCTAAAAAAGGAACACACATATACTCACATGAAGGAATATTCAATGCAAGAAAATACATCAAGATATGCAAAATGCAACTCTAAAGAAGAGGTAATATTCAAAGAGAGAGAAAATTGGATATGTATATTATCCTTGCCCCCCAAGCGAGGAAACAAGGAAGAAATATGTTGCTGCCCCAAGATGTTTGTTATTGAAATAGAATCACCACTCATGACAAAGAGCTCCCAATGAAGTTAACTACTAGTGTCATAGGGTGAGGAGAAACATGAGAGGTTGAATGGAGTGCTAAGGTACTACCTCTTCACCAAGAAAAATTTCAAGATTAGTTGTAAGAGCTATGCGAGTTCTATCATATTGGTGTTGAACAAATGTTTTAAATGCTTTACAATTTACAAGAGAATGAGAATAGCTATGATGAAAAAGACAATGTTCATCATATTCCTTATGCTTGTAATTGTAATTAAGTTTAATGAAAGGAAAAATAACATTCTTATCATACTTCAATCTCCAAAGATTCTAGTAGCTAATTTCTCTTGAGCATCAATAGGATTAGGTCTTGTCTCTTGAGATGTAGGACAAGGATTGCTAGAAGGAGGAGGATTTTTTTCTTTAATTTTGATAGTTCCATTATTAGTGAGTCCTTGTATTTCTTTTAGAGAATCAAGACTATCATTGGCATGATGGTCATGATTTTGATGATTTGAGGAAGAAGGATTATTTGAAAAAAAAGAACCTTTAGATGGACAATAGGTTCTATGTCTTGCAAGATACTACTCAAAATTTTTGAATTTTAAGAAGATCATCTGTAGGTGAATGATGAGGATGTCTTAGACCTTCGATACTAGCTTGAGAAGGAGAGTTTATAGGAACTTTGATTCCTTGTTCATATTTTCCAAGTCCTTGTCCTCTATAACCTTGTTTTGATATTATGTTTTAACCACTCCTATAAAAACTTTTTAATTGTGCAAAAGAAGGACCATTAGCATGAACCTCTTTGAAACTTGTAGCATAAGGTCACATAGAAGGATCAAAGGGAGAATTAGATGACTAAGGAATATCCTTTGTGGGGAATTTTTCCTTTTGATCATCATGATTCCTATCCTATTTGATATGTTGAGGGGGAAGATACTTATCATCTAAGGCTTCATATTTCCTTAATGTTATATGAGGAGATAGGTCATGAATAAAATACATCACATCATCTTCCCTACAAATATGTTGATGACTAAGATAAGCTCTAGGAGAATAAGGAGGATCTAGAGGGATTGGTAAACCAATATTTTGACCTTGCCCCCCTTTCACTAGGGTATGCTTATAGGAAGAGGATGGTGTCATGTTGCTCTTCAATTATTTCTCTCCATTAGAGAGATCATTTATAGGAATATTGAATTTTTCCTCATTCACATTAGATATCCTAGGAGAGGCACAAGCGTTAGGTTTGTTGATGTCATATTTAGGGTTATCATTATCTACAAAAGCCTTTATGTGATCTACACATGTAATACATGTACTTTAAAATGTTATCATAAAAGCAACATATAACATGGATAAAAGATTTGAGATATGATTTGCAAGTAGGAAACATTTTAGAAATCCTAAAAATGTAATATGCAAAAGCACTGTGAATGAAAAGAAGCAATGTGAAATGAAAGAAGCCATTATCCAACACATGATTATGATAAAGATAACCAAAACACAATGAAATCATATGTGAAATAGAAAAAAAATCAGATTTAGTAATTTCCATTATGAGCTATTTAAAATCTAATATGAAAATATAAGTGAAAAATTATGCAACCCACAAGTCAAAATTAGCAAATGAAATTAAGGTTTGTATGAAATTAACCACTAAATTTATGTAATTATGATCTATGAGCGCAAAATTATTTTTTAAATGTCTTAAATTCATATCTAAAACCATAAATAAAAAATTAGCATGCAAGGAGTCGGGTTCACCAAAATGTAATGGTATAAATTTGGAATTAGGGTTTCAATAAATAAAATCACAAACAAGCCAAACTTACCATTACATTGAAATAAGGGGTAAATCCTAGATCTAGCCTCGATTTGACTAGAAAGAGGGTTGGGAATGCTGATCAGATTTACCCCATTGTGTGTGGGTGATGATGTTTCCTTCTTTCTAAGTTGAATTGGAGTGACTATGAAATTAGGGTAAAATGAGGGGTTATTGAAGTGATCTGACAAAAACAATGAGATACAAATGTCCCATGGAGCCACCAACCTAGATCTGAGAAAAATGAGATGTCTAAAACCCATCCTTTGAAGTTCAGCCCGATTTTTCGGGACCAGCTAGCATAAATTTGCCCTGGTCCTTCAAATTTTCCCTCGTTGAAAGTCTACCTGTTTGTCATTGTGAACTCTGCCAAATTTCCTAAGTACAACTCCGCAGTTTTTTACTACACACAAAAAGAAATGGAAAGATGTCAAGGGAATAGGGATTTGCCTTAGGTCAAACCCTAGTTTTGGAATTAACCATGATTTGAAATAATGCAAATACTGAAATAAATGTTAAGGAAATATACCTTAGATCTGCAATTGCTGATGGTGATGTAATGCTCTTTGAATTTAATCACAAGTGTTGAATGCAATGGCATGAAAAATGTTAAAGTTGTGAAATATGGCCTCACAGAACCTAGTGAACACCTGCATGCAAATAACCCGTGACAACATTGAAAGATTCATACAAAACACAAAAGTTTCTTTGTAACCCCAGAGCAAGAATATGCAATAATAATAATCAGATAAAGAATTACAAAAGGGATCAATACTTATAAAAGGAGACCAAAACCTAAATACATAAACCTTAAAAGTAATTAATAATTAATAATGAATTGATTATTAATGGGCCTAAGTTTAGCTTCCTAAATTTAGCTTAAGTGAAGATAAAGTAAAAGGTGACTTAATTAATATATCAATATGATTTAATTAATTAAGTAAATAACCTTATTACTCCAACACCCCCCTTAAGATGAACTTAGGGAGAAGCTAAAAAAACTAAGGACTAGATGCATGAAAGCAAACAATGGGTCCTGACAACAAAGCCTGATGAGGTACCCAAGTACAATGAAATCTCTATAAAATGGAGAAAAAGGAGAAAACCTAGTGGGAAAAAACTCCTTTCCTAAAAGAAATGAAAGCATGCTAAAAAAAATATGAAGGAAGGAAGGCCTCACAAAGACCCCCCAAGGACAACTTCCTTCACCCCGAGCATAGACCGCAACTGAAGATGGCGCAATGATGCCAAAGGTTTCATGAAGATGTCAACAACCTGATTCTCTGTAGGAATGTACTCCAAGGTGAGTGAACCATCCTGAATCAACTTCCTGATGAAGTGCATGTGGATCCCAATGTGCTTCGTTCGCTGATGCTCCACTAGATTGCAGGAAATGTGTATAGCACTCTGATTGTCACACCAAAGAAGGGTGAGACTATCAAGAGAAAAACCAAACTCTGTCAACAACTGTTGAAGCCATAAAATCTCTTGGTTGGCTAACACCGCTGCTCAATACTTAGTCTCTATAGATGATAATGCAATAGAAGATTGCTTATTGCAAGACCATGTGATAGGAATAGAACCAAGATAGAAAACAAAGCCAGAAGTAGACTTTCGATCATCGACATCAACAACCCAATCTAAGTTAGTGAAGCCAACTACATGAGGAGCCCCTGATGTGTAGTGAATGCCATATGATGAAGTGCCTTGAATGTACCTCAAAATATGTTTGGCAGCTTTCCAATGGCTCTCATGTGGATCATGTGAGAACCTAGAGACAAGGCCAATTGCAAAGGAAAGATCAGGACGTGAATGCGTCAGGTACAACAAATTGCCAATCAACTGCCTGTTTAATGTAGAATCTACTGAAGGAGTAGAGAAAGTGGAGGACAAAACAACAACTGATTGAAATGGTGTGGGGGAAGGATTGAAATCAAGCTTGCCAAATCTTTGGAGCATGTCAAGAGCATACTTCTTGTTGATATATGGAAATCCCATCTGAAGAATGAATAACTTATAGACCAAGAAAATAGAGAAGAAGACCGATATCTGTCACCTCAAACGACTCCATCAAAGCTCTTTGAACATGCTAAATCATAGAGGATGAGCTACTTGTAATAATGAGATCATTACCATATATCACAAGAATCAAAAGATCACCCTCTAGACGCTGAATGTAAACTTTAAGATCATAATGACAATGAGTGAAGTGAGAGGAGAGCAAAAAAGATTCCATCTTCTCATACCAAGCTCGAGGGGCTTGTTTGAGACCATATAATGAACGCCTAAGTTTGTAAACCAAAGAAGTGTCCTGCACAAACCCCTGAGACTGCTCCATATAAATCTCCTCATGCAAGTATCCATGCAAGAAAGCACTCTTCACATCCATCTGAAAAACTGGCCATCCCTGTGAAGCTGCTAGTGATAGTACAAACCGAATGAAATTCATCTTGGCAACAAGAGAAAAGGTCTCAAAGTAATCAATACCCTCAACCTGAGAAAACCCCTTTGCAAAAAGACATGCTTTGTACTTATTTATTGAACCATTTGCAACATAGTTGGTACGATACACCCACTTGCACCGACCAACCTTTCTTCCCTTAAGAAGAGAACAAAGATCCCAAGTATGATTCTTCATCAAAGAAGAATACTCCTCATCCATAGCCCTATCCCACTCAGGCTGGCCTATCACCTCTGCAAACCTCTGAGGGTCATCCGAAATGTCATGAATCAATAGACTAGCACCTAAAGTATGTAATTGTGTATGATAGGTATCTGAAGGGTCGTCTGCCATAGATCCAGATGACTCTACAGTAAAGCGGGCCCACTTGGGAAAATACAGTGGATCTAGTGGTGGTGGAGAATGTGGATCAACATCTGCATCATCCTCAAGTGATAAAGAATCCTCAAGAAATGAAGAGAAAGGAGTAGGTAGTGAGGGAGAAGCTGGCAAAGGAGAATCTATCGGAGGAAAGCGCTCATCAAACTGGACATCCCGTCAAAACAAGGCCTCTCCGAAATCAGGATCAAACAACCTATACGCCTTAACATGTTCACAATAGTCAAAAAATATGAGTGGTTGACTCTTCCTCTCCATGGATTTCCTTTGAGCATCAGGAATAAATGCCCAAGCCTCCTCATGAGTCATATGTCGTAATGCCTTATGAGGCATCCGATTCTAAATATAAGTAGTGGCACAATTGACTACCTCAGCCCCAAAAAAAGAATCCATAGACCATGAATGAATCATACAATTGGCCATCTCCCGCAAAGTCTCGTTCTTTCTCTCAGCAACACCATTCTGCTGAGGGGTCTAGGGTACTATAAACTGATGCTACAAACCATGCTTAATGCAAAAATATTTGAAGGCCTGATTCACATACTTCCCCCATTATTTGTGCGCATCCGCTTGATAGAAATTCTAGAGCGCTTCTCCACAAATGTCTTAAAGATCCGGAATGAATCAAAGACATCAGACTTGTACTTAAGAAAGTACACCCATGTACGTCTAGAGAAGTCATCAATAAATGTGAGCACATATCTAGCCCCTAAAAAAGAAGGATTTGAAAATGACATGAGGTCACTATGTACCAACTCCAAGGGAGCCATAACACGTGGAGCTCTACTCATAGGAAAATAATCTCGATGATGTTTTCCAAGAACACAACCTCGACAAACACCATCATTATAGGAAATCTATGGGGGCCCAATCACTAGTGCCTATGTACTGATCTGTTGTAGATATTTGTAATTGACATGGCCAAAACGCTCATGCCAAAGTCTGCTCAATGTGTCTGTATGTGCTATAAGAGATGAACCTGTACCATATGTCATGTAAAGGCCATCAAATCTGTATAAGCAGGATGCAAGATAAACACTCCCAGTAGCCACAACCAAATTAGGATCATGAAGGTCTCGAATAACCACATCATGTGGTGAAAACTCAACTGTCTTACCAGTGCTAGAGTGGAAAATATGATAGATGGAAAGAAGGTTTGCTTAAATATCAAGAACAACAAGGACTTCCTAAAGACAACCACCATCCAAAGGAACAAAACCTGAACCCATAATGGAAAGCTATATAGAGTCACCAACTGCAATATGTGAATTGCCACGATGGGCAAGTGCAGTGACAAACTCTTGAGTGTGTGTCATATGGTGAGAAGCACCAGAATCTAGGATCCAAGTGGATCCTGAAGGCAATGCTCATACATAAAGAGCATATCCTTTCCCTGTGGGTGGGGAAGGTGTCTGAGGTGAGGTGATGTGATGCTGCTGCATGGCCTCTTCTAAAGCCTCTAATTGTTCCCAACACCTGGAAAATGGATGTCCTTCCTTGCCACAAAAACTACAATGATCACCCAATTTATTTTTAGTCTTGGAGGAAGACTCACCAGACTTAGAAGAATTACCCTGCTTAGGGTTGGATTGTGGTTTTGAAGTAAACTTCGGTGGTGTCTTGGAGGAATTCTTATTGCATGCTAAGTTTGTCTTCGGCTTTGGTTTCTGCTTCTTCTTCCCTTGAGATGGCTGAGCTACCAATGCTTGGTTCTTAGAACCTGGGAGAGAATCCAACTGTGTGAGGTGGGACTGCTCTCGTGTCAATCGGTCACAAATACCTCAAACGTGGGCATGGTAAATTGTGTACCCAAAGCATCCATGGTGGAATAGAAGGTAGAAGAGAATATCTGAAAGGAACCTCGAAGCTTAGATAGAATCAAGTATATACACTCGGTATCTATTTTGGTCTTACCACAACCCTATAACAATGATTGCAGTGATTTGAATTTCATCAAGAAATCCTCAATAGATGGAAAAGAATCAGGCGCCAAGGTGGTCAATTTTGCCTCAATCTGAAGTGCCCTGAACTAATTAATGGTGCCAAAAAGATCATGAAACTTAGTCCATATAGCCCGAGGAGTTGTGAAACCCTCCAGGTGAAAAAGAAGACTGTCTGTAACATGTAAAGACATCAAACCCATGGCCTCATCCATTCTATTCCTATTTTGTAGAACCTCAAAGGGACGTTTCAATAGAGATTGAACCTCATCCAAACATGACCATAACCCCTTAGACATGAGAAGTCTAGTCACATGTGCTTTCCAGGTATGATAATTATGTGGAGTAAGATGGTCACATGAAGAGGTATCTGCCATGATGTTTATGGTTTTGAAATGTGTTTAAAGAGAGAGGATTCTGATTTATAATATGATAATATATAAAGGAAGAAACATACACCTCCCCACAACACAAACACTAAACCCTAGTACAATTTTGAAAGCTGGAAAGTGTGAAAAAGAAAAAAAATTTGGACTATTCTTTGTGTAATTGATGAATTTTTTGATGAAATAAAATGCAGATCTAGAGAGAGCATTCCAACACCTTTCCAACACCTATTTGTTTGCAAAAAATGGAGTTCGTATGCAAAAGATATGCCCCCTAAAGCGCAAAAAAGAAGTTCAGACTTTGACTGGCAATAAATGTTGCAAAATAGAGAAAAATTTGATAAAAATACCTCCAAAAATGGATCTGGATCAGAAAGAGATTTCCGACGATATTTGGTTTTTCAAAAAACGTTTGTGTTTGCTCAAGTTAGAGCGAAAAAACCAACCCCCTGTAGAAAGAAAGTCTTGGAAATTTTTTTTTCACCCTTGGTGGCTGGGCGGTGGCTCATTCGCGGATTAGCTGACAAAGGTGGCGCAGAAGGGTGGAGCATAGGTGGCGGGTTGGGAGGTGGCAGTGGAACAGGTAGTGGTGATGCGATTGGCGGTTTTCATAACTGCTAGCGGCTTAGCTTGATTGTTGTCGACAGTGTGTAAATCGTTGCAGGCTGCACGTTTTGTATAACCACCACAAGCTTGTGGGCGATTTGGAAATGGAGCGAACGTCAACGGTTTAAACAAATCGTCAGTAAAAAAAAAATAATTAAAAAAAAATAAAAATCACCCCACACTTCCGTATAGAGGGTCATACGACCTAGAAAACTATTTTTTTTTTGCCTTCGATACCTCTGATGCCCAAATAGTTCAAATTATATATCAAAATTCATGAAATCAACCTCTTGAATCCAACCACAATGTCTCTTTTTGCCCAAATTTCTTCAAAAAATAGGTGCCCCTGGATTACAAAAAAAAACTGAATCTTCAAACCCTCACCCCATGAATTAAAAATTGACAAACAAGAGGTCAATCTTGACTATTTTGCATGTGCTGGATTCAATGGTGAGGTCCAAATCAACCCAAATTGCATAGAAGACTTTCTATAGGTAGAATCTCCCAATCAAACGAACAGGAAAGCCTCAAGTCTGAAACTCTGATACCATGTTGAAGATGTGAAATACAACCTCACAGAACCCAGTGAACACCTGTATGCAAATAACCTGTCACAACAATGGAAGATTCATACAAAACACAAAAGTTTCTTTGAAACGCTAGAGCAAGAATATACAATAATAATAATCAGATAAAAAATTACAAAAGGGATCAATCCTTATATAAAGAGATCAAAACCTAAAAACATAAACCCTAGAATAAATTAATAATTAATAATGAATTAATTATTAATGGGCCTAGGTTTAGTTTCCTAAATTTAGCTTATGTGAAAATAAAGTAAAAGGTGACTTAATTAATACATCACTATGATTTAATTAATTAAGTAAAGAACCTTATTACTCCAACAACAAACACATGAACATGAAATTCCCTAATCACACACACATGATTGCATGAACATTGATGTAACTTTGCTCCACAATAGCTGATGATGAATATGCAGCCTTGAATCTCTAAAGATGCTTGATAATGAATGCTTCACAGACGCACAAATGTTATAGATGGAGTATGCTTCAATCTAAATGAATTGGTATAATGCCTTCATATAGGGTTCCCTAGGTAATTTACCGATTAGGTTGACCTCCAATGATCATGTGCAGCCTCGGGGATAATATGTTGGTAGGGAGATATGGCTCCTACTCCATTTTAAATTGGGGCCTCTTTGAGAGGGATCAGTGCATTTTGGGGCGCCTTGGTCCAAACCAGGGCATTCCACACCCTAGTCCTTTTGCAGAGGGGACCAGAATAAGCAGTCAAGGGGGTGGGCATCTCACAATGGGAATCGCAAGAGGGTGTACATGACATCAAAGTTAGAAAATCGGGCTTGAGTGGACCTAGAGAGGGGACGAGGATAAGACACGCTAAAGTGGGAGTACAAACATGAGGTGTAAATTGGACTGATGAAATTTTACGACGCTGCACATATAAATGGTACTTTAGTCATTAAGGATAATGGAGTGCAAAGTGTAATTGATAAGGTAACCAACTCATAACTTTTTTACATTATAGATTTCTCACATCCATTTGTGAAAGGATATGATATTTCAAGAGGAAGTGATCGGGTTTCATTAATGCAAAGGTATGACCATCCAAATTGAGAACAAGAAGTTGATAGTTGTGGGAAATGGTTTTTATATTGATGATAGAAGATTATAGTTTTCTATGGGTTGCACTAGATATTTTTTCTTGACATTTACTACCTTATGTGATCACGAGGAAGAACTCCAAGATGAATGTATTGAAAAACACACACATAAACAAGGATATATGCTAGTTACTGTTTGGTAGTGAAATAGGGATCCACAAAAATTGGATATGAATCCACTTATTTTCAAAAGGACCACCAAACATGAAATAGGGAGTAAAATCAATAGAGTCAATCCAAATGGAATAGAATGTTGAATGGACCTTCCTCTCTCTTTGTTTGAGTTGAAGGTGCTTAAGGGAATTGAAATTGAATTCTAGATCTAGGGTAACTGATACAAAGTTGGTGTAAAATAACATAAATAGTTAACTACAGATGTGGTATGCAGACATAGAGCTAGATATGAGGTAAGGGCACATAGAGGAACCTGTGTTTGAGAATTTGGCTCAAAAGTACAAGACAAAGTGGCTTGGGGCGACCTTGTCCTCCAATTGTTAGATGTGAACAAACATAAAACTTTTGGAATCAAAATGTTGCCCAAAGTCTTTTGCCAAAAATTCGTTGGAAATTTGTTGAACAAGGTGGTGTGGGGTGATCATGCCCTCTGGTTTTTGCTCTTGTGAAAGTCAGATTTGATCGTCATCTTCTCCTTTATTAGAATCTTCATTTGTAGATTTTCGATTAGTTGCCTGCACACACAGAGAGGGGAAATGGCGTTGTTGATAGGGGTTTACCTAAGTCAAATCCTTAGTTTGGAATTAACCCTTGAATTTAATTGAAATTCTAAATAGAAATACTAAAGTAAATGCTGAATAATATACCTCAAATTTGCTACAATTGATAATGGTTGATGATGAACTGCTCTTTGAATGTAATCACAAGTGTTGATGTAATAACATAACGAATCATAAGAGAATCAATCATAAACACCTGCTTGCATGAATATTGATGTAGTTTGTTGCTCCATGATGCTTGAAAATGTTGGAAGGATATGGTAGGATGAAATGTTGCCTTAAATGCTCAAAGATGCTTGATGTTGATTGTGGATGGATGTGGAATGGATGAGTATGAATGATGGATGTGAAAATGAATTAGAAGAATGCTCTTATATAGGGTTCCTAGGGTAATTTACTAATTTGTCTAACCTCCAACAATCAAATTAAGAGACCGAGATCCGAAATCACTAGGAAGGGGAAGTGCACAAACTCATTTAAAATAGGTCATGTTTAAGGAGGACAAAGACACTCCGAGCGCCCCTGTCCAAACAAGGGTGCACCAAGAACCCCTATCCACCAAAAATAGAGCAAACAAGAGGGAAATGCAGAGCACACAACCTGATGTTAAGGTTCAAATCAACGTGCATAAATATGATATCGGTTTTGAGGTAAAAAGGCCGAAACAGACTTGGGTGAGGGCTAAGATAGGACACACTATATTAGGGGCACAAAAGGTGGTGTAAATTGTGCAGGGTTACAATTTATGATGCTACAAATTACTTATAATGAATTTCAACTTGCCAAATTAGTAATTTGTATAGGGTGATTCATATGGAATAAACAAATGCATAAGGATAATGAGGTGAAGAATTATATGGTTCAATGGTTGCAACCAATGAGTCAAATGCAAGGATTAGAAGAATGCCACTTCTTTTGTGCCCATTATGAAGGAGCCATTCAAAATTCAAGTAAGAAATTTCATATGATCATAGTTAACTTCAAATGTATCTTTTGGAGAAGCGATGCCACTGAAATTGGGATGCATTCTGTGTATGGTGAAAATGGATAACAATAATAACAATATTGAAAGGCTAAATGAATTCAACCACCAAACCCTAGCCTAACAATCAACAAAGATCCACCATAACATATGAAGATTACCTAAGACAATGCAAATCAAATGAAATCACAAAGATTATACCATCATATGCCCAATAGCGTTTTGATCTCCATTCTTCCTATCTCCATTGATCTTGCTTGATATATTTGCTCTCAGATTTTATATGCACAAGAGCTCAACAAAGAACAGAATGTGGTTGCAAGTAGGATCGTAGTGTAGCCAAGTCTTCAAGATTAGGTCATTAGGGTTTGATAATGAAGGAGGCATCTTCTTAAATAGAAGACACAATATGAAATGGAGGGATAAGATTGAGAGGTGTAAAAAGAGAGGTCGGCTAAGATTAGAGGGTAGGTAGAGGAAATAATAAAATAATGAAAGGGGTAGGTAGTGTATGAATTAAGAGATGAATGACATGTGTCATGTGTAGAAAAAGCTAATGAATTGATTAAATAAATAAATATTTATTTAATTAATAGAAGAAGTAGGATAATTAAATAAATAAAATATTTATTTAATTTAGGAAGAGGATAATTTAAATAAATAAATGTATTTATTTAAATGAGAAATAAGGCTAGAAGAGGATAAATGAATTAATTAAATAAATAAAGATTTATTTAATTAATAGAAGAATTAGGCTTAGATAATTAAATAAATAAAATATTTATTTAATT
Source organism: Cryptomeria japonica (assembly GCF_030272615.1). Taxonomy (NCBI): domain Eukaryota; kingdom Viridiplantae; phylum Streptophyta; class Pinopsida; order Cupressales; family Cupressaceae; genus Cryptomeria; species Cryptomeria japonica. The sequence goes on from NC_081412.1 coordinate 506,766,328, forward strand.
AGACATGACAATTTTAGGTGTCTACATTTTGCCCCTCTTTGAGACAATGCGGCTTGTCACGTTGTTTCAAAGAAGATAAGATGAACTGATACAGAGTTGCCCCAAGATGGGAATAATATGCCCCCTCGAGAGATTGGATGAAAATGTCTGAAAAGATTGCAGACAATCTCTCAATAAGAAAGAAAGGCTAGAATGGATAGACCGGATAAAGTGATAGAGTCACGGGATGAAGAAGACTGACTTGGGAAATGAAGGCGAGGGCTAGGGTAGGCTATAAGATAGACCACGGGCAAAAGACATCCTCATTGTCATCTACACTTTCACGAGATCACAGTGCAGAGCAAGAAAAAGAGCAGCGGCAGTCAATAGCGATGGCTTTCGTACACAGATTTGACTGCGTTCGACGATTTTAGAGGCCAGCAGAGGCAGGAGAGCCGGTAAGTACCACCAAACCTCCTCGTACTTTGACGCATTCAATTTTGTCATTAATGCATGCTAGTTAGCAATAAATGCGCTTAGGAATAGGGCACAAAAAAGTGCAAAAATGTGCAACCGCGTCTGCATCGATGCCAGGCGCGTCTGTGTCGGTGCCAGGCACGTCTGTGTCTGGAACCGCGTTTGTGCTTGATGCGGGCACGTCTACGTCTTGAAGGGGCGTTTGTGTGCCAAAGTCGCGTTTGTGAATGATTTAGGCACGTTTATGTCAAACAGGCGCGTCTGTGTCGTTTAGGCGCACTTGTGCAGTCTATAGGTGCGTTTGTGAGGTAGAAACGCGTTTGTGAGTTAAAAGCGCGTATATGTCAAAAAATGCAAGGTTTTGGTCTTCTAGGTCAAATTGGCAGTTCTGTGATGAACATACGCTGTCGATTGGATAAGCTGCTGAGAGGATACACTCAAGCAGGTCCTCGAGGAAGACTAGGATAGATCAAGGCACTTTGTGATGAACAGGGAGCACCAAGATAGAGTACTTTGTGATGAACAGGGAGTACCCAAAGTATGAGCAACACTTTGTGATGAACAGGGAGTGCAAAATGTGAGTAACACTTTGTGATGAACAGGGAGTGTCACACACGTAGTACTTTGTGATGAACAGGGAGCACTACTAGGATAGAAGCAACACTCTGTGATGAACAGTGAGTGTCACTAGAATAGATAACCATATGCATTTAGATAGCGAGTAGCATTTTGTGATGAACAGTGAATGCCACCCTGACTGACATGATTGATTTGCTTGACTGCAAGAGTATTTGCCTATGTTGGAGTCACGGGAGAGATTCCCGTCCACACAGAGGTTGCGACCAAAGTTGTCATTTCAGGATAGAGCTGCCATTGAGGAGATGGGATTGAGACACGTGCTGTATGTGCCTGAGTTTCGGGCAAAAATGGGTTTGCTGACTGTGCTGGCCGAGAGATGGCATTCAGAGACATGCACATTTCATTTGCCGATGGGTGAAATGACAGTCACCCTTGAGGATGTTTATAGGATTCTGTACATACCGATTGATGGAGAGCTGATTCCATACGATCGCGATGGAGACAGAGAGGCTTTGAGACGGGTGTTTCAGGATCCCGGCCTAGAGATGAGAGAAGGACATGTGGCATGGGACACCATGACCGCGACAGGATTAGCTTTGCCAGCTGTGATTGGAGGAGCTATCAGTGGGTTCCTATGTCCAGACAGGGCGACACGGGGGTTAGCAGTGGGCTGGGGAGGAGCACTGGAGATATTGGTGACTCAGCACACTAGATATGCGTGGGGTCCATGTGTGTTGGCCCACCTATATTATGAGCTTCACCAGTTCGTCTACCATGGATCAGTGGGACTGGGCTGTGGAGTGACACTTCTGCAGGTTTGGGCATATGAGCATCTGCCTATCACACGACCGATACATTTTAGAGGCAGGGGTCATGGATGGAGCTTTGTGCATTTATATGACATGATCACTTCGCAGCCTCGGATTGGCAGGTTAGAGCATTGGAGGCGAGTGATAGATGACATTGACGTAGTCATCTGGAGGCCATATCTGGGATGTGAGGAGTGGGAGGATGACGCAGTGGAGCTACCTTATACCTTCAGGAGCAGATATCTGATTGGGCAGACGCCCTATATATTGGAGAGGCAGCTGGTAGACAGAGTATGCAGGCAGTATGGCAGGATCCAGAGGATGCCACGAGGCTCGGGTATGTATGCCCGTATAGTGAGGGATCAGGCGCAGTTCGGGCCATTGTTGTCATATGATCAGGCAGTTACACAGCTGGCAGAGATGATGCCCCTACCCTGGGATATGTGGCCAGAGATTGAGGATGCAGGCATGGATGCAGAGTATACAACATATTGGGCAGAGCATCCGTTCCCGCAACTGACAGATCCAGGGGAGCTACTGGAGGGAGAGGTAGGAGGAGATGACGATGATGATGGTGGAGGCGATGGGGGCAGAGGCCGACAGAGGCGAAGGGGAGTAGTTGGGGAGAGGAGGGTGGCACCTCGGAGGGAGGGTGGACAGGAGGGACAGGCCCAGGTGGTGAGGGGTCGTGGTGGAGTGCCCCTGCAGGTATCAGCAGCACAGGGTCCTAGGGCACAGGGGCAGAGACAGGGACAGGTGCAGGGACAGGTACCAGTACAGGCACAGGGACAGAGACAGGTACAGGGACCTAGACATGTACCGAGACAGGTACAGGGACAGGTACAGGAGCGGGCACCTGCAGAGGGAGAGCCACAGGCAGAGGCAGAGGGTGGGGATCCAGAGGAGGATGAGCTGATTGAGCTCAGGGAGATCTGCCAGGGCCAGGCAGACGAGATCCAGGAGTTGGAGAGGGAGAGGGATCGGCTCAGGACCCGGCTCAGGGATACTGAGCGGGAGAGGGATCAGGCGATTCAGTGCTACACTGAGGCTGAGACAGCGCTGAGGGTAGGGAGGCAGGCGGCGGAGGACACAGGAGCAGGCTATGCATATGTCCTACGAGTCGAAGAGGAGATTGCCTACTGGAGGGACCTATATTATGGTGTCGTGCCTGCAGATCAGCGGGCGAGGAGCTTCCATAGACCATCGCGGACAGCGATGGCTACGAGAGGGAGCCGGAGGAGACAGACATCAAGTGGTGGGGTAATGGGTCCTCCTCCACCACCAGACAGGCAGGGTGATCCTGGAGCGGGTCCTTCTAGAGCTCAGCTTCTGTCGAGGCCAGGTGGCTCTGAGGGAGGGAGTTCATCATAGCCATAAAGGGCTCCCTTGTATCAGTATTTGTACCATTTTTTTGTATTGTAGACACCTGCGGGTGATTTTGTAGCCACATGATTCTTTTGACATCATTGTATCATGACACATTTGATTATATATGAGAGATGATTCATTTTTGCGGCAGCTATATGCATGTGTACCTATGTGATGAGATGTTCTTAGAATGTATGCTTATGATATGGATGCAAATATGTATATGATACAATGCAATATTTTTGTTCTTTTATGTTTTATATGTGATGCATGACGCAAATGTGAATGTATGTAATGCAGATGAATATGATAATGCAAATGTAAATTGTGCTAACAAGTGTTGTGTGCAGGATGTGATACAATTGTGATATCTATATGTATGTGTGAAATGCTTATATGTGGTAATGTCGGTGCAGCTACATGAAATGCAAATTTTTTTGGTGTGTCATTATACTCAGTCATGTGATAGCAGGCTATGCGGACTCAAGAAGGATGATGGAAGTCAATCAAGAAAGGGGGATGGAAGACAGAAGATATGAACGTGAAAGAGCTTATTGTGCGTTATCATCATTGAGCTTTATTAAGGCAAGTAGGTTATGACAATCGAGGCATATGTTCGACCCAGAAAGTCATTGTACCTGTTTGCATGGAGATAAGACAGTCACAAACAAGGAATGCCCCAGTTCGCACTAGACTCATAGTGTCCTCATATCCTTGAACAAGTCATAGCATTACTAAGAGACAATCCACAGACAACAAATACAAATAGGTGACGATACCCCATCATTGCCTTTCTAGTCAAAGACATCCTGGAGATAGAGTCTCTAGTCAGAGACATCCCGGAAAAGCTAAAAGACATGTCACCAAAAAGATGAAATCAAAAGAAAACCAAGATTCGACCCCCAACATCCACTGTAGTCCTCAAGTTTAGTGTCTCTTGTCACTTGTATAAGTCGTATTTGATTGTGGTCACAATGTTCACTTTTACAAAAAGGATAGATAGCACTGAACCATATGTTGTCTGAGTCTGTTGAAAGATTTGATTTTGTTGAAGCCCATTGTTGCTGCTATGTCTCATCTGAAACTGACTGAATCCATGAAACTAATACTTTATTGCGGAGAAGATGAAACTTTATGGCGGATCTGCGATGCAAATGTTGCTTTATTGCGGATTGTGCACGAATAGACTGAAGAAAGCTGGAAGAAACTTTACTCCTTGAAACATGTGATGTTCTAAGTTCCACACCCATCACTAGACGTAGGATTTTGCCTTAGCCACAGATAGGATCTGATTTATTATGAATGGAAAGGGAGGCAAAAAGGGAGGTTTATTATGAATGGCTAACCAATCTTGGGTAGATCAATAACAAGCCATGATGGGAATGGGTAAGTTTATTATGAACGAATAGGTTGTGAGTGTGTGCAAAGTGAAGGATGAAAGTGAATCCTGAAGGAGGGAAGAGCAATGTCTCTACACATGGCGCTGGTGACCCATTTTTCACCATGGTACTTGCCCAGGGCACCACCGAAGTGGTTTTCACCGTTGGACGAAATTATTTCTCTTTACTCTTTTTTTTTTTTTTTTGATTTTTCAATTTTTTTATTTTTTTTATTTTTTGATTTTTTTGTATTTTTGAATTAGGATATTCCGAAGAGCTATGTGTAGAACCTGCGAAGATGCATGCTGTTGATAGGATCCTCCAAAGGTTCACCCTCTGTAGTAGAGAGCTGATATGCCCCAGATCCATAGACTGCTGTAACGATGTAAGGACCCAGCCAGTTTGGTTCAAACTTGCCCCTCTTCTCTCTGTCTTGTTGATTTTTAGGATTTTCTCTGAGAACCAAATCACCTACCTCAAATGTGCGAGGCTTGACTTTGTGATTGTAGCTGCGACTCATTCGTTGTTGGTAAGCCTTGAGATGATTAAAAACAATTTGTCTCCGTTCATCCAACAGTTCTAGTTCTTGTAAGCGAGAGACCCTGTAATCTTCATCACTGATGATGTTTTGCAAAGAGACCCGTAAAGAAGGTAACTCAACCTCAATATGCAAGATGGCTTCAGCGCCGTAGACAAGTGAGTAGGGTGTAGCTCCTATAGGTGTGTGAACACTTGTGCGGTAGGCCCAAAGTGCAGGATTGAGTTGGATATGCCAGTTACGGCCAGCGTCGTCGACTGTCTTTTTGAGGATTTTAAGAATTGTTTTATTAGACGCCTCAGCTTGGCCATTACCTTGGGGGTAATATGGTGTGGAGAAACGATGGGAAATATGGAAGCGGTCACAGAGTTCACGAACATCCTGATTTTTGAAGGGACGCCCGTTATCAGTAATAATGTATTTAGGAATACCATATCGGCAAATGATATAGTTAAGGATGAAAGTAGCAATTTGTTTTCCAGTGACTTGTGTGAAAGGCACAGCCTCAATCCACTTTGTGAAATACTCTGTGGCTGTGATAATGAATTTATGACCATTGGAAGAAGGAGGGTGAATCTTGCCTATGAGATCAAGTCCCCATTGACAAAAGGGCCAAGGAGACGCCAGTGGTTGTAGTTCTTGTGCTGGTGCATGTATGAGGTCTCCATGAATTTGACATTGCTTACATTTCTTGACAAATTGATATGAGTGTTTTTCCATATTGGGCCAATAATATCCAGTCCTGATGAGTTTCTTGGCCAAGGTAGGACCACTAGTATGCGGACCACATATCCCTTCATGCACTTCACGTAACGCAATCTGAGCTTCGTCGCTTTCTAAACATCTAAGAAGAGTGCCATCTAGACCTCGTCAGTATAGGATATCAGCGAAAATGACATATCAAGAGGATTGGCGAATGAAAGTGCGGCGTTGGTTGTTTGATAGATCAGGAGGTAAGATATTGTCACGAAGATATGTGAATATGGAACCATATAACTGGGATTCGGGACCAATAACGCATATCATTTCAGTAGAAGTGATCTCATATGAAGGAACCAACAGGTTGTCTACCAGGAACTCATAGCAAGTTTCATTTTGAGGCAGGTCAATTAGTGAAGCGATTGTAGCCATGGCATCTGCAGCACGATTCTGCTCTCTTGGTATCTGCTCAAAATCTATCTTTGTAAAGTGCTGTTTCAAATCATCTACCAGTTGCTTGTAAGGCATTAATTTTTCATCTTTCGTTTGGTAATCATCAGTTGCTTGATGGATGACAAGTTGAGAATCCCCAAAAACACGAAGTTCTTGGATCTTCCATTGAACTGCAATTCGTAATCCAGTTGTTAATGCCTCATATTCCGCTATATTGTTAGTGCAAGGAAATGATAAGCGGTATGATTTTGGTATAGAATCGCCTTGAGGAGTTATAAAGAGAATACCAGCTCCTGCCCCGTGCTGTGTGTATGAGCCATCAAAGTATAGTTGCCATGGTCTTTCGTGTGATATTGTTAAAATGGATTCATCTGGAAATTCTGAATTTAGAGGAACATCATCTATCATGGGGGCATCTGCTAATTGATCCGCGATTGTTTGTCCTTTTATTGCTTTTCTGTCCACATACTCAATGTCAAATTCACTCAGGATCATTACCCACTTGGCCAGTCGCCCAGTAAGTGTAGCTTTGTTGAGAAGGTATTTTAATGGATCAATTCTTGCAATCAACTTAGTCTTGTGAGTGAGCATATAATGGCGTAATTTCTGTGAAGCAAAGACCACAGCGAGACATGCACGCTCGATTGGTGTGTAGTTTAGCTCATATCCCACCAATGTGTGATTGATATAGTATACTGCTTTTTCCTTACCGTCAGCTATTTGTTGTGCTAGGAGTGCGCCTAGTGCTGTTGGAGTAGCTGATATGTATAGTAGCAAAGGCTGATCTGGAACTGGTGGCATCAAAACTGGCAGATTCAAAAGATAATCTTTGAGCGTCTGAAAAGCTTGTTGACAGTTATCATCCCATTTGAATTTGATATTTTTATGTAGCAGGTGCTGAAAAGGATTACACTTATCTGCAAGTTGTGCTATGAATCTTCGTATAGACTGGAGTCTCCCTTGTAAGGATCGAAGTTGACTGATATTTCTGGGTGGCGGCATGTCCAAGATAGCCTTGACTTTTGCTGGATCGGCTTCGATTCCTCTTTTGGACACAATGAATCCTAGGAGCTTCCCGGAGGTTACTCCAAAGGCACATTTCTTGGGGTTTAATCTTACCTTGTATTTTTCCAACCGATCAAAGACGACTGAAAGTATGTCCAAATGTGTATCTCTGTCTATTGATTTACCCAAGAGATCATCAACATAATCTTCCACGGTTATGTGCATGAGATCATGAAAGATAGTGGTCATCGCTCTTTGATATGTAGCACCTGCATTTTTTAGCCCAAAGGGCATGACATTCCAACAGAAAGTTCCCCACGGATAAGTGAATGATGTTTTGTGTTGATCCTCGGGTGCAATCCTGATTTGATTATAGCCAGAAAATTCATCCATTAAAGATAACATTTCGTGACCTGCTGTGAGATCAACAATCAAATCGATATTTGGTAATGGGAAGTCATCTTTCGGACAAGCTTTGTTGATGTCTCTGAAATCTGTACATATTCTGATGCTGCGATCTGGTTTACTGACAGGTACTAAATTGGAGATCCATTCAGGATAATCAATTGGGCGTATGAATCCAACATCCAATAATTTCTCCAACTCTGCTTTGACTAGTAATGCCACTTGTGGATGCATTTTCCTTAATTTTTGTTTTACTGGCTTTGCCCCCGGTTTGACTGTCAAATGATGCATTACCAAATCCGGATCTAGTCCAGGCATATCAGCGTATGACCATGCAAAGTTGATTTGTCGTTCTTTGAAGAAGCTTATGAATTTTGCCCTTTCGGACTCTGTCAATGACTGAGCTAGGAATATATTGTGTGGAACTTCTTCTGTACTAATGTTTGTTTTGATAGTCTCTTCTACCAACATGGATGACTTTTCCTCATATGATGCTGGGAGAATGTCGAGCCTTCCATCTTCGGGTGCCTCAGAGAGGTTTTTGCCCTCAGATACGTCCTTTCTTTTTACTTTTTTGGGATCAGATAGTGCCACAGTGTGGTTTTCACCATAAGACCCTTGATTTGTTCTTATTTTCACATTTTTGCGACTGGAAGGTCCGAAACCCTCACCAAAATATGCCACGTTGTTGAGTTCTATGGTGTATCCTGCTTTGTGGTCCCCAGGGGGAAGATCATCTCGTATGCCCAGATAGTCAATAACAGCTTCGTCATTTTGAAATGTGTCAAATTGTGCTGGTCCTTCATAATCCCAGTCAATGAGTTGGTGGTGAACAAGGGGAAGGCCTTTAATGTTTTCGGAGTTTGCGGGGCTAAGAGTGAAGATGTGGTTATATTCGGGTATATCGAGGCAATCGTCGAGGTCATCGATGGCACTCTCCTCATCAGTTTCGATCGCAAGCGAATCCAAATTGTCATCACTAGTAGCGCCTTCCGGGACAGGTGTCCTCATCCTATGTGATTTCGACCTAAGACCTTGAGACGAAGACTGTGCGGAATCTTTATGGGTTATTTCTTGACCCACCTTGAACTTTTTATAAAATTTCTCTTCTTTTGTCGGTTCATTTGGCTCTCTAAATGTCTCGATGAGCTCATAGTCACTGGAGGATTTGTCTGAACCCCATTCCCATTTGTTGGAATCTGTGGAATAGTAATCCTCTTGTTGAACTTTGACAACTTTGATTTGTGATGCCTTTTCTGTCCTTTTAGTGTGGATCTTGGAAGTCAGAAAACCAAGTCCCTTTGAGCGTTCTCTTTTTACAGTCAATTCCGGTTGTAAGGGCTCCATAGTGCCTTCTTTGCATAACCCAAGAGGGCTTTTTCCATCATACCCAAATTTTTGTAGAATCTTGAAGCCTTTGCCATATTTCTCCCAGGGTATATTGATCTGATCTTGTGTGTCCTCTTCAATGTCTTTATAGAGCATTCTGTATAAATCTTCCTCTTCTAGTTCGCCCCATCTTTGAAAGGTAGTAGGATCCCATTTGAGTATCATGATGGATATTTGCTTGTTAGGATGTGGCCTTCCATATTCTTTTGGAGAGCTCATGACTTGTCGTAAATACATTGTCTGATTTAGAGTGTATTCTCCCATGCCTTTGTCTTGAAATTTGCCTTTAAGTTCACCTTGTTTTGATGTCGAAGGTTTCAATGACTCAGGGTCAATGTATGCCGAAGAAGGAATAGCTTCACGATTACTGGGAATGATGGTCTCCGTATGTGATCTCAAGTTATTGCAATATATGAACGGATTAGGATCACCGTTAACTGTTACCTCGACTCCATTATGAGGAAACTTAATGCATTGATGGTATGTCGATGGGACTGCCCTCATTTCATGAATCCAAGGACGTCCTAGCAATATGTTGTATGTGAGATCCAGATCTAGGACTTGACAAACGACATCCTTTGTAACTGGCCCAATTCTTAGAGGTAAGGTGACCGTGCCCTTGGATGAGCGCTCTTCATCGTCATATGCCTTGATGGTGATTTGATTTTTTGAATTCACAGCTTTATCAGAATATCCCAATTGTTTAATGGTGCTCAATGTACAAATGTTTAGACCTGCTCCTCCATCTATCAGGACTCGCTTTATTCGATGTTTGTGTATGAAGGCTTCAACATGTAAAGGTGCATTATGTGGCTGACATACGGAGGCATCATTGGCTTCTGTGAATGTAAGGGAATGTGGAATGGAAAGGTATCCCGCCATGGCTTGAAACTGGTCCACGTTTAGATCAGTAGGAACAACAGTATCTCTCAAGATTTTGTCAAGAATAGCTTTATGAGCGAGGGATATACGTAGGAGCTCAAGGATGGAGATGAGTGCGAGTGTCTTCCCTAACTGTTCTACAAGGTCATACTCAGGTTTGGTTGATGAAGAAGCAGCATTTTTAGTGGAAGCACCTGACAAAGTAATCTTACCTCGACGGGTTGTAACATGACATTCAAGGGTATGTTCGGAAGAAGATCCAACACCTCTTAGGACAATCTTGGGTCTTTGAGGAGGATTCTCAAGATTTTTGTTCTTGATGGTAATAGTAGAGATATGATTTTCCGTCGAGATGTGATTGATAGTTGAGTCATAGTTGTAAGGTGCTCTAGTATAGTTGGCCTGATCATCTGTGACTTTGGCTTTTCCTTTGTCATGCTTTGGGAATGGTTCCTTAAACATCTCATGTTCTTGATTGGATGAGTGTCCCTCAATCTCAATATCACCTCTATCAATGAGATCTTGCACAATGTTCTTCAGTCGATGGCAATTACCTGTCTTGTGACCCTTGCTCTTATGAAACTCACAATACTCATCATCATTCCACCAATTTGGTTTGACCTTTGGTTCATATGGAGGAAAATCTGGAACTGTGATCACTTTGTTTGCCACAAGCTTTTTGAATACTGATTCAAGTGGTTCTCCCAATGGGGTGTACTTCCTTCGTGATCTAGAAGTTGTTTGAGTATTCACTTGATTGTTTGTAGAACTTGATCCCGAAAAGATGAACTTGGGTCTCACTGTATTGGCATCAACAACACCATCATTGACTGTGTTCTTGTTTTTATTCCAAAATCTTGGCTTGTCTTTTCCTTTAAAGTCATCTTTGTTTTCCTTGAATATCTTAATGATTCCTTGCTCAATTAAGACCTTTTCTGTTGCTAAGCCCTTTTCAATAACATCCTTGAAGGTGGACAAACAAGCTTTCCTTCGATCATAGCCAATGTCCTTGTTAACGTTTTGAGTGAACATTTCTACCATTTGTTTCTGTGGGATTTCGCAAGAGCATCTGCTAGCTAGATTTCTCCATCTTTGTAAAAATGACGCAAAAGATTCTCCTCCTTTTGCTTAGTATTACACAAAGTAGTGACTGAGATATCTGTTTCTATATTGTAAGAGAAATGCTGAATAAATGCCTCTGCTAAGTCACCCCATGACTTAATACCAGGAGGTAATTGAGAGAACCATTCCATAGCTTGATCGCCTAAGCTTTGCAGGAACAACCTCATCAAATATGTTTCTTCTGCCGCTACCTTAATGCAAGCTGTGAAAAATTGTCTTATGTGTGCCTTGGGGTCTCCTTTTCCTCTATACTTGTCAAATTTTGGCGTCACAAAGTGTGCAGGAAATGGAGGCATTGGGATGCTCTTATCAAATGGATAAGGACATATGTCTCTCATAGTGTATGTTGGTTTTGGTGTACTCATGTCCTCCATTTTCTTTTGTAAATCTCTGATTTGTTGCTCCAAATTATTCTTAGGTGGCGATCGATTTCTTGTAGCATACCCCATGTTTGAGACACCAATTTGAGGAGGAGCTTGTTGGATGTATGGATGATATTGATCATAGACATGTTCATATGGAGGAGGTCTATATTGATGCGGCATATTGGGAGCACTTGGTATAGCTTCATGTTGAGGAACCCCATATCTATTTTGTGCGTGTATACCATATTCTATAGGCATGTCATGTTCTATTGTGTTGCCCCCAAATTTGACATGAGGTTTCCTTGTGTCCAAATTTTGAGCATGCCTTTGAATGTCCACTTGTTTTGATTGATCCATAGCTTGAGCATGTGATTGAGCATATCTATCTGCATAAGACTTCCATAATGGTCTTCGAAGGTAAGTATCATATGTTTGACCATGTGTATGTGGGATTTTTGGTTTTTGAAGCAAAGCTGATGGTGATTCAGGTACCATATGCAGTCCTCTATTTCCTCCACTATTGGGTCTCCTTTGATCCATGTTGGAGTGAGTTTGTTGCGAGGGTCGGTTTTCCATAAGTTGAGACATGTCAAAGTCATGAGGTATTTTAGCTCCACTTTGTGCCATCATGTGTAAGAAGTATTGTCTATCCCTCTTCATTATCTCTTCAACCAATCTATTGAAATGAGGATTCATTATGGATTCTTCTACATCTGCTGATTGTATTGAAAAGTTGTCCACATTGTCATTGTGTGTAGCATTTTTGTTTGTAGTGTCTGTGTTTTCCACATTTGGAATGTGTCTATAAACATCCATGTCAGGCAATGTAGTGTGCTCAGTATTGAAAAATAAATCATTGTCATACTCATAAGAACTCATGTTTGCGGACTCTTGAGCTTCTTTAGCTTTTCTCCTAGATTTTTGAAGACGGGTTTCAACCATGAACTAGGTGTTTGACCAAGATGTGAGAGACTATATGAAAAATGAAAAGAGTATGGAAGACCAAGAGTTGTATGGAGTGTAAATGAATCTTGAGGTGTACTTGCAATGTCCAAAGTATAAGACCAAGTATGTAAGTAGTAGAGTAGGTGTGACTTCCAAAGAGATGATTGTTTCTCTTGATGAGGTAAGTTGACCTTGACTCTAAGTAAGACCAAATGAGACCCAAAGGTAAGAAACCTTGATGAGGGACCACTTAGCAAAGTGTAGTTGTATGTAGTATGCTGACAAAGTATAATGAGGACAAGCAAGTGACCTTTTTGACTCAAGTTTAGACAAGTATGAATGTAACGAGATATGAAGTAATGATGGACTGTATGAGACCCAAGGACAGATTGAATGCTAGACGAATCCTGAAGAAACAACCTAGGAAGCTCAAGTATTCCGAAACTGATTTCTTTTGTTTGCTGGACTGTAAAAATTTTCAATTTTGGACATAGACGCTTCTGTATACTTCACAGATGCAATTCCCAAACACAGACGTGTCTCTGTTTGACACAAACGCTGTTACAGACACAGACGCTATTCTGCCCTTCACAGACACGTTTAGATGACTCAGACGCGGTTAGAACAAACACAGACGTGTTTCTGTAAACTTCGTGCAATTTTTCCAATCTATGAAGTTGTTTTGTTGTGACCAAATCCGACTGTTTGACTGTTTTTCGTGACAAGAGGACACAATGTTAATGAGGACTCAATGTTTGCAAGTGTTTAGACTCCAAAAGTGTGTTGTTTGATGTAAAGTTGTTTTGCATACACTTGAAGACACAAAAGACACAATGTTTAGTTGTTTGGTCTTGAATGTTTGAATGTTTAACATAAGACAAGCACAATTCTTATGGTTGGCCAAGACAATAGTTGTTGATCCCACATAGGGTTTTACCCCCGAGGCTACGCTATTTAGAGCGGATACTTAGATGCTTGACCTCACTGGCTCCACCCTCGACACTCACTTCTCGGGTCAGCCAAGCATCAGTCCCCATGAAAACTCCCCATGGCGAACTTTGTATCTCTACTAAGAACCGTATGTGTGTGGGCCGCTCCCAGAGGTCCGACCTCCTGCCTCAACAACTAGAAGGATTTGGGCTTCTTAAAACAAAAAGATGCTAGTAAGGGCATCCGCTCGTGTGGCCATACATGCGACACTTTCAGCTCTGTAAATACAGAAGGCTCCCAGCCGGTAGGGGTTACGCCCTACAAATGATCAAATAAATTTGATCAAACGGGTTTATGGGGAGACATAGTGTCGGTATGAACTAATCAGCACACGTTATTCATAGTTTTCACCATGAATACATTTGATTATAGTGGTTTGGATGAGGTGGGTTTTCCTCGCTACCCCTTGGGTCGTTCTCTTCTCACTAGTAGTCCTAATGACCACACGGGAAGACAGGCCCTCTAAAGATTAAACAAAAAGAGCCTATTGCTCAAGACACAAAAGACAATGATTCAATTTTAGTGTACCAATGGAAGTGTTTGCTAATCTATGAAAACAAGGCACACAACAAAATCTCAAAAACCCTAGCCAAGGACCTGCAACAAAATTTGTTAGTAGTTTGGGTTGTTTCAAATGATCACCCCTTCCTGCAAGCACACAAGTTAGGTAAATTTTAGAAACCCAAAAGACTTTGTGAAAAAGGGGCCTTCAACAAAAACGTTTTTTTTTTTGCTTCCAAGACAAGCTGCACAAACTTGGTTAGCTAAATCTGCAAGGGTTAGTCCAAAAATAAACCAGATCTGAAACCCTAGGTGCAAAATCCGAAAACTGAATCAAAGAAAGTTTGAAATTCCGAAACAGTAAAAACACAGACGCTGTTATACCAGACACAGACGCGTCTGTATGACACAGACGCGGTTCTGTGATGCACAGACGCGGCCAAAACACACAGACGCCCTTCTCGGACACAGACACGATCAGAAGTAACACAGACGCGATTATGTAACACAGACGCCCCTGTCTGAGACCTGCAAAACAAAATTTGTTGAAAACACAGACGCGATTTCCGCCTCTGCAGTCGCTCCTGAAACTTAGAGACGCGATCCGACCACTCGTAGACGCGGAAATACCTAAAATGTCGTCGAAAAATGTCCGATCTGCAACTTCAAAAACGCAAAATCTGCAACAAAAGGGTTAAATGCAAAGGGACAAGAGTCCCACCGGGCGTGCCAAAATGTGTATGGTGAAAATGGATAACAATAATAACAATATCGAAAGGCTAAATGAATTCAACCACCAAACCCTAGCCTAACAATCAACAAAGATCCACCATAACATATGAAGATTACCTAAGACAATGCAAATCAAATGAAATCACAAAGATTATACCATCACATGCCCAATAGTGTTTTGATCTCCATTCTTCCTATCTCCATTGATCTTGCTTGATATATTTGCTCTCAGATTTTATATGCACAAGAGCTCAACAAAGAACAGAATGTGGTTGCAAGTAGGATCGTAGTGTAGCCAAGTCTTCAAGATTAGGTCATTAGGGTTTGATAATGAAGGAGGCATCTTCTTAAATAGAAGACACAATATGAAATGGAGGGATAAGATTGAGAGGCGTAAAAAGAGAGGTCGGCTAAGATTAGAGGGTAGGTAGAGGAAATAATAAAATAATGAAAGGGGTAGGTAGTGTATGAATTAAGAGATGAATGACATGTGTCATGTGTAGAAAAAGCTAATGATTTGATTAAATAAATAAATATTTATTTAATTAATAGAAGAAGTAGGATAATTAAATAAATAAAATATTTATTTAATTTAGGAAGAGGATAATTTAAATAAATAAATGTATTTATTTAAATGAGAAATAAGGCTAGAAGAGGATAAATGAATTAATTAAATAAATAAAGATTTATTTAATTAATAGAAGAATTAGGCTTAGATAATTAAATAAATAAAATATTTATTTAATTAGACATGACAATTTTAGGTGTCTACACATTCCATAAAAATGAATTTGTAACAAAAACATTTAGATGGAGGACTAATTTCATATCCTTTAGAAAAGTCATGTGTGCTATAAGAAAGGATGACAATGTTACAACAAAAAATTGGGAACGATGCTTGAGATCAGTTCATTAGGAGAGGCAAGCCAATCTGGTGAATGTAAAAAGTGGTCCAATCTCTCTTTGATATTCACGAACCTCTCACATTGGTTAGTCCATGTGAAAGTGCCATTTTTGGAATGTACATCAACCATACCCATGTAGTAAATGTCAGTTGAATTCTAGCACTGATGTTGGAGGTGTTGTAGACCTCCACTTTTTTTACCAAAGCACAAAAGTGAATTGAAGTCTCCTCCAAGGATGATTTTATTTCCATCCAATCCTGCAAGTTCTTTAATGAGGGAGTCCCAAAGCACTATCTTCTCCTTGTTTTTTATTGGACCATAAACTTTGAAGAGAAAGAAGTCCATGTTTGAAAGAAGACTTTTTTCCTTGCATAGAATCTAATTCTCCTAAGCTTGAATTGGAGTGAGGATAACATTATTCCTTTTCCAAAGGAGTCCCAATCCACCTGTCGATCCAATAGCCATAGAATATAATTCACTCCACCCATGGGGGCAACACAAATGAAAATTATTAGAGTCTATCTTTGTTTCTTGTAACAATATGATGTTTATAATGAGATTGATGATTTGATGCTTAATTAAGCACCTCTTTGTTAGGAGCATTTAAGCCCTTAATGTTCTAGGTTGTAATTTTCATTGACCTCTAAGGGAGGTGCTTTTTCCCTTTAATCTTAGTAAATATTCTTTAGTTGTTGACAAAAACTGTTCTATCGCAAATTCTTCTCTTTTGAGCTTGTTGGTTTTTCATCCAAGTTCTGTCTTTTCCCATTGATTCCAATGTCAAGAGTTTTGGAAGCCGATTGAGAGATGTTTCTTGCACTAGTAATCCCCAGTTCATCAGAATATGAACTGTCCTCATCCCTATCACCGTCACCATCTAAATCTTTGTTGAACTCATTGAGAAAAAGTATTTCCCCTGATTTCATTTCTTCTATGTTTCGATCACAAGATTTTTCTTCTTAAACTGATTCTGCAATAGTCACTGGGCCTGAATTTTGCAGAACTTCTTGTTGGGAAGAATCAGATGGGCTAATCACTAGAGGGGAGCCCTGGAGACAATCAAGATTTGGACTCTTAGGCCGGGGTCCAATGGGAGGGGCTTAGGCTCTATTTTTATGGAAAAATTGGTCCCATGGAATTTTATTTTTTGGGATAGAGGATCATTTGGAATCTTCCCCTAAAAAATAGAAGCTCCTACTTTTTAGATTTTCGTTTTTGAGCGGGTGAAAATGGGGTGGGGTTAGAATTAGCCCCTATAGCTTAGGATAATTTATGTCACTTGTCAATTATAATTTGTTTCCCACCAAAAAATATTTAATGAATCCAGCAAACAAAAAATTTAGAGGGAAATCAAAATTTATGTTTATATTTTTAAGCCGAATTACCCTGTTCATGGGACCACCACCTTCCCTCAATTTAGGAGCTTAAATTTTTAAGCAGAAGTGGACTACAAATTTCATGGGACCACTCGCTTTAAAAAATTCCTAAAAAATCTCTATAGCACCCACTCTATTATTTAGGAAGCCCTGGAAAGCCCCCTCCATGTGACCTAGCCTTATTGATCTATTCCTTGTTCTTAGGGGGAGGCAATACAAAGTTGTTTCCAAATTTGGGTTTTTCATTTTGGATCAAACTATAGGAAGAGGCATAAGTATATCATTTCTCTTCTTTGGTTGCCATTGTCATTCATTGGGAACTGGGCAAGATGATACAAAGTGTTTTCTATTGCTACAATGAAGGCAAAAGAACTTTTTGTTCTTAATTTCAACTTCTTGATTCCATTCCCCTATTGACAAGAGCAATCTTATTGCTACTGGGAACTCCTTAATAGCCAAAATCTTGATTCTGACAAAGAAGATAAAGTCTACATCTCCCAAATCAATCTCTAGGGTAGAGCTTAGATTATGGCCGATTTGGTTTAAACAAACCCTTGACCAATACTCTAGTGGAAGGTGATAAAATCTTGAACCATATTGGTCCTTCTGAGGGCTCCATCTTACATGGGTTGAAGTTGGGTTTCCATCTTTGGGTAAAAAAAAACTCTTTCCCAAATTTCCATGGGTTTGCCGTCATTACTTTCTGCCTATCTTCTGAATCAAATTCTATAATGAAGAAACCTCACTTGGGAGGAAAGTAGAAATTGTTGCCTTTTCATAGTTCTTCTCTACCCAACTCTGAATATGAGCCCTTGTTGCTATTTTCCCAAAAACTCGAGCTATCAATGTTGTGTGATTGAGAGCCCAGGCAACGGATTCAATCTTGGGCATAACATCAATTAAGGTTTCCAAGTTTTGCTTTTTTGGTTGAGGGATTTCTGATTATGCTACATGTTTGCCCGTTCCATTGTTTGTTTGTTGCCTTGAATTTGCTTTTACTGGGTTCTTTCCTTCCTTTCTACAACCCAACGAGAAGGCATTGGCCCCTATAGCGACCGAATGGAACAATTTCTTGCCGAGACTGGGTTCCTCTTTTGTGATCTTTCTTTACGAGTCTTCCTCCATTCCCCTTATTTATTTGTCCCGCTCCTGCTTTTAAATTTCCATTTGCAAGCCATTGTTTCTAAGACAACAATAATGATAATTTTTTAAAAATTTAAATAAATATTAGATATGAATAATTCAATTTAATGAATACTATAGATATAATAAAATTTATGTTTTCTATTTTTTTTAATAATAAAAATAATTTATAGTAAAATAAAATGGTTTTAAAATATATAAAATTACAAACATTTTTAAAGATAAATGTAATTATATATTTAAAATATGACTGGGTTAACACTCAGGGAAGTTTCTTTGGAGGAAGTCAAAAGCGACAACGTTTACTTGGACATTTCCACATTTGATGTTTGCTTGGGGAGAAAACCAACCCTGTTAAGAGTTGAAAAAAATGGAAGGAGCCATTCATTTGTTTGGAAGTGAAAACTGAAGTTATAACCAGGGGAAAACATGGATCGTGAGAAGCAATCACTGTCACACCAAGATAAATTGCACTTCGGCCTCCCTGGCGTCAAGAGTGATACCATTGAGTCACAAACAATTCAAATCCTTTGTGAAAATGTAAGGCTTTAAATTTATGTTTGTAGCGAAACCTCAAATTCAATCATCTCTGTGTGCTTTTGATTTATAATTTCAAAGCTACGGTTTTGAAACTTACTTTTTCATAAAAATTCATTGCCGTCGAAGCTTGATTAAATCATTCGTATTATTTCATATTTAAATTCCGTTTTGAAAGTTATGGTTGTGGAAATTAATATATTTCTGGAATAAGCGCTTTTGAGATCAAGTTCTGTAGGAAATTGTGCTTGCTTTTGGGCTTTAAAGTAAGGGTTTCTGGTTTCACGTTGCATTTAATTTGGAACTTTTGGCTTTTCTGTAATTTGTGGTTTTGAAGGATTGAATTTTAGAGGTTATATTGATTTTTTTATATAATACATATATCAATTTTTGAAAATCAAAATAATAGTCTAGGAGGTTGAGCTTAGTTGGTTAAAGCATTGAGCTAGTATTTGTAATAAGTTTGTTCTAAAGGAGCTGGTATTTGTAATAAGTTTGTAACATGGATGCTCCAATGAGCAAAAATGAACTTTGTGAACTAGAAAAAATCAAAATAATATTTAAAAGATTATTTCTGAGATCAATTATGTATGTTTTGAATTCATATTTTAGATTATATTCAGTGATCTATTAGCTGTGTGGCTCTCCTTTTCCTGCTGTTAGATCACTGAATATAATCTAAAATACACTTAATTCAACAAACTTCCTATTAAATACTACATGAACTGTAGAAAATTAATGTCAACTACCAAATACTAATTAGAATGTCAAAAAACTAGATTTTTATATAGATAAACAATTTTACAATTAAAAAAAATAGAAATTACATAATTTCAATAGATTACTTTCACCATTTATTGATTGTATTAACAAATGATTACAATTTAGATATAATTATCTGACATGTTTTTTTAATTCATCAAATGACTATTCTTGAATGATATCTTGAAATGAGTACATATATATGCACAGGTCAAGCCCTTTGAAAGTATTGGTACAGTACATGGGGACCAGACACCATTTAAAAAAAGGTGCAGACAGACACTTCAGACCGGCAAAAGAAAAAAAATGTTTTATAAATTAAAATTAGAAAAAAGTAATCATATAATAGATACAACTTAAAAAATTAATAATAAAAAATATTGAAGTATATTTTAATGGAAGATTATTCATCGTCATGATATAAAAATATGTTATAAATTGGAATCGCATTGAATTGGTAGACGGATTAACAGGAGAATGCAGTTAGTGTAAAAACATGGTGGAAGGTTTTTTTGAGATTGGTTATATTTTTAATCAATTGATAAAATTGTTTCTATATAACTTTTTTATTTATTATTCTGTATATTATTTTTTTTTTAAAATTATACAAGATCTAAGTACCTATAATATAGACTTTGCCAGTCTTTCAGCAATGCTATGCTAATACTCTGCTAATTGAAGTTGTAGCTTTTGATTGAAAAATTGAAAAAATCTAAATCTGTTAGTATTTTGCTTGCCCAAAAGCTGTCAGTTGGGACTCTTGAAGAACAAAGAGCAGCAGCTGGTGAATTACGCCTTCTAGCAAAAAGGAATGCTGATAACAGGATTTCTATAGCAGAGGCTGGGGCCATTCCTTTGCTAGTTAATATTCTGTCCACACCAGATGGAAGAACACAAGAGCATGCTGTGACAGCTCTACTTAACCTTTCCATTTATGAAAACAATAAAGGGGCAATAGTTATGGCTGGGGCAATTGCTCCAATTGTTGAGGTTCTCAAAAATGGTAGTATGGAAGCAAGAGAAAATGCTGCTGCAACTCTCTTTAGCTTGTCAGTTGTTGATGAGAACAAGATAACAATTGGTGCATCTGGAGCAATACCTGCTCTGGTTGGCTTGCTTCGCGAGGGGAGCCAGAGAGGTAAGAAAGATGCTGCTACAGCACTATTTAATTTAACAATCTATCAAGGTAACAAAGCAAGGGCCGTGAGGGCTGGAGTTGTAGCCCCTTTGATGCAATTACTTGTAGATCCTAGTGCAGGGATGGTTGATGAAGCCCTGGCCATATTGGCTATTCTTGCAAGTCACCAAGAAGGTAAAATAGCCATCGGGAATGCTGAGGCCATTCCAATATTAGTGGATATAATCAGAACTGGTTCACCTCGAAACCGGGAAAATGCAGCAGCTGTCTTACTTGCATTGTGCACAAATGATCCCCAAAATCTGATTGTATTCAAAGACCTTGGAGCTTTAGAACCCTTAACAGATTTGGCTCAGAAGGGCACAGCAAGAGCCAAGCGCAAAGCAGTTTCTCTATTAGAGCATATGAACAGGCCAGAGCAAGGGCCAAGTAGTCATGGTGATCAAAGATCATCTTCCTGTGGTTGTATTATATATTTATTTGAGAGCTGAATCTTGTATCCTGGTCATATGGTGACATCCAAGTGGCTATGAGGTAAGGATGTTGGGGTGTGAAAAATAATATATTTTCTTATATGTTGGAAGGCACGTGGTGTGAACAAGTGCTTGAAGCAATCTGATGTTTGGAAGAACAAGGTTTTTTCTCTTTAGATGGGAAGGGTTTGAACTGGTGTGTATTTTGTGTGTCAGTTATGAATATTTAAGCATTTGTTTAGTTCTCTGAGCGTGCAAGATTGTGTAAAAAGACTGAAACTTTTATCAATTGAAGATGATGCAAATTAAGGCCAAACTCTCAAATTATTTTCTTCTTCCTCTAATTTTGAAATTAACCAATAAATACAACTGTGCTTTGCTGGCATATTTTCTAATTCAACGAATCAGTATTGTCATAGCTTTATTTATTGTTGACTGTCTTTATTGATTCGTTTTCCTGTGCACATGTATCTAACCATTTGTCTTATCGCTTCTAATTTATGAAGTTGTCGAAATCTAACTTTTACAGTGTTTCTACGTGCATTTGTGCTTCTCTATCTAAAATGCTATGCGATAAAATCACTTAATGCTTTTTGTGAGCCTGTTGACGATTTGTCCATTCTAATAAGTTTAGAAGTTATTTTGGGGTTTCAATAGCAGAAAATGTTTTGTTTGTGGAGTAAATTGTGTTCAAGAATTTTGTATCAATGTTTTAGATCACACTCCCTGATTCATAATCAGAATAAACAGCATTGTGAGATTTGATATGCCTCTGTTGTAGTTCATCTCAAGATAGCCTTCATGTGGGTGTCATGATATCATGATAAATTTTTCTCAAATAAATTGGTAATAATTATAAGACAAATGACTTCTTTAAGCACACAGGCGTTAGTAGAGGGAGTCATGGTGAACAAAATCCACTGATTTGTGAGTCTACCCTTTAGTGTGTATAAATTATTATCCAACAAAAGGTGATGCCCTTAAAATAACATTGTGAAATGACTTTGCAAGGTTATGTTGGGACGTGTATACTACTTATTTTTTTCCGTGCCCTTGTTTTCCTTGGAATTTCTGCCAAACATTCAGGGATATGTCCTCAAAATAATTCTAGTGTCAGATAGGGGAGAGGACCCAGTAGTTGAACACGTTCCAATTGTTGTGATAGTAGTTATTGACTTAATACCCATACTTGTTGATTTAATATTCAATTTTTTTTGGCAACCTTGCACCAATAGCTGTGACTTTAATACCCATAATTGAATGAAATGTACCCTTAGTTGTAAAAAGCAACCAATCATGTGATGCCACATCATCTGCACAAGTATCGGAGCCTTTTATGTACGACTATTGACCTCACCTTTTTTTGGGCTGTTTTGAACACCTTGGCAAAAAGCCTGCTGATGTGGCATCATATTTGATGATGTGGCCCTGAAACTTTAGTTATAAGCAGGGGACTTGACAAGTAAGCTGCTATAAAATATTGGAAGAGATTTGAATTTTTCACGTGCAAAATAAGAATGCTCAATTACTGAATCCTCTACCCTATTTTTTTTTTCATTGAAAAGAACACTGAAATTAAAAAAAACTTCAATGACTAACCTGCAATAAAATAATTGCATCAATCTTGATGACAACATTTATTTTTAAATTGTCAAATTGGTTAGCTTATTCAATTGATGAAAAACAACTATAATGATGCCAACCTGTATGATTTGTATAGCAGAGGCAGGGGCCATTCATTTACTAGTTAATCTTCTGTCAACACCAGATGCAACAACATAAGAGCTTGCTGTGACAGTTCTACTTAACCTTCCCATTTATGAAAACAATAAAGGGGCAATAGTTATGGCTGGGGAAATTGCTCCAATTGTTGAGGTTCTGAAAAATGGTAGCATGGAAGCAAGAGAAAATGCTAGTGCAACTCTCTTTAGCTTGTCAGTTGATGAGAACAAGATAACAATTGGTGCATCTGGAGCCATATCTGCTTTGGTTGGCTTGCTTCGTGAGGGAAGCCAGAGAGGTAAGAAAGACGCTACCACAGCACTTTTTAATTTACCCATCTATCAAGATTCAAAGCAAAGGCCGTAGGGGCTGGAGTTGTGGCCCTTCTGATTCAGTTACTTGTAGATCCTAGTGCAGGAATGGTTGATGAAGCCGTGGCCATATTGTCTATTCTTGCAAGTCACCAAGAAGATAAAATAGCCATTGGAAATGCTGATGCTATTCCAATATTAGTTTATATAACCAGAACTGGTTCACCTCGAAACCGGGAAAATGCAGAAGCTGTCTTACTTGCATTGTCCACAAATGATCCCCAAAATCTGATTGTAATCAAAGATCTTGGAGCTTTAGAGCCCTTAACAGCTTTGGCCCAGAATGGCACAGCAAGGGGCAAGAAAAAAGCAATTTCTCTGTTAGAACACATGAACAAACCAGAGCAAGTATGGGTATTAAGTCACACCTCTTGCCAAGGGCATACATGATGAAGAGGGTGTGTCTTTTTGGTATGATGATGTTTCGTATATTTATTTGAGAGCTGAACCTTGTATCCTGGCCATAAGTGACACCAAAATGGCTATGAAACAAGGATGTTGGTGAGTGAAAAGTAATATTCCATCTTAAATGTCAAAAATCATGTGGAGTGGACAAGAAGTGCTTGAAGCAATCTGAAACTGGGAAGAACAAGGCCTTTTTCCCCTTGGACTGGAGGGTTTGAACTGTTGGGTAAAATTAGTGTCAAATATGAATATTTGTTTATTATTCTCAGCATTCTGGAGTCTGAGCATGCATGATTGTGTAAGAAGTCTAAAACTTTTATCGAGTGGAGATGATGAAAACAAAGGCGAGACTCTCATTATTTCCATCTTCCTCCAGTTTTCGGATCGCCAATATGTAATGCCCCCTACCAGGAGGCTGGCTAAAGACCCAGAACTACGCCCTACCCATCTTGCGCTCACCATCACTTGTGATGGGTTTACTCGCCATTCCTTACACACCAATCTATCCCTTCATAGGACTTAGTAGATGAATTAAGACCAGGCCAACAATATAATAACCTTTCATGTATGATGAATGCATGTGAAATCAAGTGTCATACATATTGCAGTCTATATTAATATTATTACTAAATTCTGCATAAGAACATTATCAGGCTTCATATATTGCACATACATATTAAGCACATCCCTATGCATACCACCAAGAACCACCAAGAACAAGGATGTTACTGCCTCCAACTTAATAACAGT
The DNA here is from genome assembly GCF_030272615.1 of Cryptomeria japonica. Lineage (NCBI taxonomy): Eukaryota > Viridiplantae > Streptophyta > Pinopsida > Cupressales > Cupressaceae > Cryptomeria > Cryptomeria japonica. The sequence goes on from NC_081412.1 coordinate 506,790,527, forward strand.
TCTGATCTGATCCATGGTGATGTCACTGGATGCTTTTGATCCTTTTTCTTTATATCTTTCAATGTGAAGGAGAGGTCACACCTCTTCATCATGTATGTCTTTTGGCAAGAGACACACCCTCTCACCATTAGCACCCTTTGAAAGAGTGCAACTCTTTATTACCCCCTCAAATGAGGTTGTTAAATTACCCCTTCAAATGAGGTTCTCTTCTCCCTTTTATATCTCATGTTTGAGGGAGTCACAACTTTTCATTTTATGTCTTTTGATCATTCATTAATTTAATTAATTTTCAATTATATTTAATTATTATTTTTTATATTTTAATTTGATTTTTAATATTTTAATTTTATTATTAAATTCTCTTTCAAAGTGGGGACTACACAATAAATAGTAAAAACTACTATGCTTGCTGCAATATTTACCGATTCAATGAATGAGCATTGTCATGGCTGAAATTTGGTCGTTGAATGTTTTTAGCTATGCTCCAAATTTCAAATTTCAGGGACAAGGATGACATGGGATGATGGGACATGTTTTTGGTATGATGTACTTTTGAACCATTTTCTAGGGAATTGTATGGTATGACTATTAAAAACTAGAGATTTTTTTTTTAAATATAAAGAAATTTCAAATATTCATATCATATCATTGTTAAAACATTCATCATAGATATCCTAGAAGCTTAATACATAACATTAGACATGGATTGAGATTTTACATGAGCATTGATAAACAAATTAACAAAATTCAAATGCTTTCATTGTCAATGTGTTTTGGATCATTTTTTAAGGGATAGGAGGGGAAGACTATTAAAAAATGGAGAGTTTTTTTAAATAATTTTGTTTTTCAAATATCTATATTATAAGATTGTTAAAGCATTAATCATAGATATTGTAGAAGCTTAATACATAACATTAGACATATATTGAGATTTCACATGAGCATTGATAGACAAATTAACAAAATTCAAATGCTTCCATTGTTAATGTGCATACATATTATACAAGAATTATAACAAAATGCCCAAAGGCTCCAAGTTTCAATTATAAAATAACAAAAACAAAGAAAATATATGGTTGTCCCTAATTAGTAGATCCAATTGGTAGGTTTGTATCAAAATCAGAGCTCAAGTTTGAGTTATTGCTAGTTAAGGGGTCGTCTTACGCAATAGAACCCCAAGTATCCAAGTTCCCAAGTCCTTGAAATTTTTCGAGGATAGGGACGAGGATACCAAGGTAGGGGATGGGTCCCCGTGGAGCACAAATCTTTAGTGATTCTTGTGTCTCACTCATACAGATCTAACCATTGTCTTATATAATTCTATTTTTCAAAGTTATTAAAATGACCTTCCACAGTTAGTTTGCATGGATTTATCAATGGGACTCTATCTAAAAAGATATTTAATGAAACCATTAAATGCATTACTCATCACTCGTTGATAATTTGCTTGTAGATTGATACTATGTGCAGGAAAAGTGGGCGAATAAAACTTAATATATGAAAATAATGAGAAATACTAGTCCACACACACACACAGGACTTCTTGATGCAAGCTATGGAGTAACGTAGTGTTACTCAGTTTCCCAAGGAGGGTCCCATGGTTCTCTATCTCACAATGTCCCTCAAACCAACGTTTTTGCTCTCAGATTACTGAGCAAAATGGTTTAGGGATGGCAAATATGAGAACGAGAGATGCTTTTATAGATTTTAGTATGAAATGGATGCTAAGCTATGTATGATCTTAGAAATGCAATAAACTAGATGATAAGATGACAAAATTAGTATGAAGATTATCCTAGCATACTATATTTAGTCTATGATTGAGCTAAAATGATAAATAAAGTAATCTAAGCATGCATATTTAGTCTAATTTATGATCTAAAAGAGGCTAAATGATGAGCATATATGAAATGAAAGCTTGAAAGAATTTGAGCATAAGTGTGATGCTTCAAATTTGAAAGATGATTGTTTAAAATGGAGGAATGAGAGCTCTATTTATAGCCTTAACAGGGCAATGGATGGTCAAGATTGAATGGCTTAATCAAGGGCCAAGTTTGAAAGTTGGGGATCCATGTGCACAATTGGCACTAATAAAATAGTGACAAGTGTCAACATAGGATTGGGTTGAAAGAAGAGGTTGGAGGCATTAAAGGCCTGAGAAGACCTCATGGTTATCTAAAGGTTAAGGGTCAAGTCTAAATTAAGATTACCCACTGGATTAAGAGCTAATCCAAGGATAAACCTTTATGCAAATGATTAAGAGATAATCATGGTCAAAGCATTAAAGGCCTGATGAGACCTTTGGGTTGGGTAGAGGTTGAGTCAAAACAAATGTTTTAACCATGTGGGAGGGTTTGAGTTAACCATTAATGGTTATTGGAGACTTTGAGGATTAAGTGGTTGAAGGTTGGAAGCCTTCAATGGTTTTCAAAGACTTTAAGGATTTAGTGGTTGAAGGTTGAAAACTTTTAATGGTTATCAAAGACTTTGGGCCATTTGAGAAGTGACTTCCCTTTGCTTAGGGAGGTGACAAAGTTTAGAGGAGGGGTTAGGTTAATTAGAAGCGATTAGAAGATTCTAGAAGGGATTAGAAAGGGGTTTGGGTTTTTGCAAGTGGATGGAGGGATAATAGGATTTAATTGAATTAATTGATTTTCATTCAATTTGGTTGTAATTAAATAAATTTGATTTATTCAATTTAGGATAACTATTTAATTAAATTTGAATTTAATTAAAAGTGGATAGGGGGGATTTAATTAAATAAAATGATTTATTCATTAAATGGTATGGTGAATTTTATTTAAATAAATTGAGTAATTTACTTAATAAAATAGAAGAATGTGGATGATTTAATTAAATTGGATTTAATTAAATAGGGAAATGAACATAAAATATTCATTTAGGAATGTGGTCATTTTTATACGTCTACATTTTGCCCCTCTTTGAAGTGACGTGTGTGCACATGTTATTTCAAAGAAAATGATGTGTTTTTGTGATTTTATGATCAAATGCAATTTTTGTGTCGCTCTTTTGATTTGCCAGTGATGCCCCAGATTTGATTTGATGCCCTAGATTCGATATTTGATGTGATGCCCCCTCGGGAGATGAATCAATTTTTTTGAAATTTTTTTGATTTAAATTGATGAAGTTTGTATGATGTTTATGATTTCGTGCATGTTAAGAGTGTGCAGATTGATTCATCTCCCGATAAGATACAACTGTTTTGGTATAGGTGAGACCGCAACCATATTACAGGTCCAGTTGGCTAACCCTAATTTCATTTTCCTCCTATAAAAGGGGAAAAGGGCTTGATATAAAGTCATTTGTGCTTTGTTGACTTTTGAAGAAAGAGAATTTGCTCTGGAGAGAAAATGCCTATTCCCTATCACAGGCACCATTTTGAGCACGTTCGGAGGTACCGGAGACCAGTAGCGCATGGACCACCAGTAAGTCAACGTTTTTGACCCCTTTTTGATTTTTTGTTTAGTCATTTTTAGTCATTTTTTGAATTTCAAAGTTTGGGTATTTCGTTTTAGCGCGTCTAGGGTCAACAGTAGCGCATACGAAGTGTAGAATAGCGCATCAGATTTAAATTTAGGGGTTGCGTCCGAAAATGTTAGTTAGCGCATAGGATCTGTAGGTTAGCGCGTGTAGATAAAATAGCGCATGCAAAGACTTGGGTAGGGCGTAGGGGAAACAGGGTAGCGCGTAGTGTCATGCCCACTTTTGGGCACGAACGGAATTTTTTTTTTTTTTAAATTACTTAACTAATTAACGGCGTACTTAACCAGAATAATCAACTAAGTGTGATTAATTTAAATAAAATAATACATCTTGAGTTTGGTCTTAACTACATTTGTGTAAATCTGGTAGTTAAATTCAATTTAGTAATAAGGATAACTAAGTTATTCCATGAACTAAAATTTCTCCCAAAAAGGAATCTCACTAAGCTACATTAATAAATAATTAAAAGTTCAAGTGTAACGATTAATTTTAAATTTAGGCGTTTTAAAACTTATCTTATCTTCTTATCCACTAGAATTTCTAAGCATAATTATTCTCGTTATTTAAACACCTTATTTAAATGAAACCCCCATAAATTTAAAATCACGTTATAAACATATACTTAATTTGGCCCTCTTTGGCCCTACAAAATCTTAGTGTTGACACCCCTTTATTTTATTAATTTTATTTTATTTTAAAAATCTAATCCACCTAGGTAATTAAATCTTTTTATGACGTTCCTCCTTCTTATGCCCAATATTAACAAGGGAGTTCAAAACTTATCTTCACATCTATCAATTCTAATACAAATTAAATGCCAAATTATTCCTTATATATATATATATATATATATATATATATATATATATATATATATATATATATTTTACCCATATATGCACTTAAATCTTTATAAAAATGAGATTTTAATTATTTATCATAAGGGGAGGGGAAAGGGTGATACTTATCTTTTTTAAAAATCATTTTCCGCCCCCCCCCCCTTTTTATTTTTAAAACTTGTGAGTGTTGCCCTAACCCGAAATTAGGGTTAGGGCGAACACGTCGTATTCCACACCCCTTTTTTTTGTGAGCGCGTTGGTGTGATGGGTGCAGGGTGGACGGTGAAAGGAGGCCGAGTGAACTTAACGTTCGGGCGGAGCGAACCCAACATGCGGCGGAGAAACTGCATTGGACGGGGCATCATCTCCAAGCGGTGACGCAGGTTTAAACGGTGGCGGGGAAGCAAAGGGGAGGCGGGGGTGCGGGTGGCACCACAGCGCGGGGCACCGCCGCTGCGAACGGCGCCGCCGCAGGCTGCGGCGTCGCCGCCCGCTGCGGCCGCCGCCACCCGGCGCTGCGGCCCGCAACAACCTAGCCCCGGCTTTTTGCTGTTAGATGTTCTTTTTTTTTTTTGCAGGCTTTTAAAAAATGTTTTTTTTTTTAAATGTAATTACCAATATATATATATATATATATATATATATGTGTATATATATATATATATGTATATATATATATATATATATATATGTATATATATATATATGTATATATATATATATATATATGTATATATTTACAGGGTTAAAGGAATATAGTTAAAATTTCTCAGTCTAGACAGGGTCTTTTTTTTTTTTAAAACAGTGTATATATGTATATATAAATAAATATATATACATATATATATGAATATGCATATATATATATATATATGTTTAAATATAGGTATATATATGTGCTGGAAAGAAAAGCTCATCACAAACTGTTTTATGTGCTGGGAACTGGCAGAATGTTTCTTTTTTTTTTTAAGGAATAAATAAATTATATATATATATATATATATATATATATATATATATATATATATATATATATATATATATAAAAGTCATTATGAATGATTTCTTGAGGAATAAACAGGATGTATTTACAATGTAAAAATCATTTATATATATATATATATATATATATATATATATATATATATCTATATATATATATTTATATATATATATATTTAATTTTATATATATATATATTTATATATATATATATATATTTAATTTTATATATATATATATTTTTGAAAAGACTGGTTTAACAAGATTATCATGCTGTTATATAGTATTAACAGAGCAGTGTCTATTATATATTTTTTTTTATAAAGCAGGATGTTCAAACCACATTCAAAAGGCTATAAATATTAAAAGCTAAATGTATTTTTTTTTTGAAAAAGATGAACTATTATAACCAGTTTTATTTTCTGCATTAAACAGCAAAATAAAAGACTATTTTTTTTTTTAATTAAATATTCAGCAGCATAGTTTTTCCTTTACTTGCAAGATATAAGAAAATAAATGCTTTTCTTCTCTTTCCTTTGAAAAACAAGAAGTTCTACATGCAACCTAATACACTCTCTCTTCATTTGGAATCTAAGTAAAGACATTATACTTCTTTTAGCAAAGTAGATGCAACATAATAAAGGAAGCAAAATAAACATAAATACAAAGATTTTGGCAACAAAATATTTGCATCTTCCCTTCCATGGAATATGAATACTTTGCCTTACTTAATGGAAAATAAATACATCATTGCCTATCTTTTTCTTTTACAAGTTCACATGAAATACAAAATCCTCTTTCCTTGTGAATAACACAATCTAACTCTTTTCTTTTCTTTTCATTTACAACTCCAAAGAGAATGTATTGTCATATTAACTAATTTCTGCAATATACAACAGCAGCATGGTCCTTTATTCCTTCTTTTCCCATTCCCATGCAACCTGCAATTAAACACATTTTTGACCATGGGAAGCTCACCTCCCAGCCTAGGCTTACTAGAAGCCACCCCCGAGCTTGGAGAACCAAGCACTAGACGGGTTACAAACATACATACCCCACAACAAACATAGGAACACATTTACAATCAAATATCCCTTCCCAAGCTACACATTCACCACTTTCATGGTGACTCTTCCATGGGTGGAAGTGGACCAAGTACCAATGGGGAGAATGCATACCAAAAACAATATAACATAAGCCACCTTATGGCAATACAAATGCAACCAAGAATACTCCCACAATCCTTATGCCCCCCAAAAGGCCCATGGCCATATTTACTCCCCTTATGACCCCCAAATGCATACACAAGGCTATGCATCAAGGGTCACCAAGGACACCCTTGAGAACACTCTCCATGAGGAGAGCCTCTCACCCATGGCTGTCATATTCCTTCCACCCCAAGATCTTCCTACCCTCCCAAGAGTAGGAGATCTTGGACACTCCCAAAACAATAAGAACACAACAAAATACAAAGAAGAGAAACTACACATTTTTAACTTCTACAATAAAAACTTCATAATACACATTCTTACAAACAACTCTTTTCTTTCACAAAACAACACAACTAACATTTACAACATAACAAGAGGAGGTAAGAAGTAACCAACCTTATTCTGCCAATAGGTTTGCTAATTTTAGTTGGGGATGAGCTGCCCAAATTCCACTAACTTTTCTCCAAAATCCACCAAAAGTGCTAAACTCCTACTAACTTTTTCAAACAAGCATAATCTCCAAGAAAGGAGAGTGGGTGATTACTCACTAAGTTTCCAAATTCTTGCCTAAGAAGGCCTCTCACACACTTCCCAACCCCTTGGGTGAGGTGTGAGTTCCCATTGGTTGCCCTTCCCAAACTCTTGCACTTTACTCAAATTGGAAAGGGAAAAGGTGGAAGAAGATGGGGAAGAGAGTTTAACTTCTAAAAGGAAGGTTCTCTATCCTAGGAAGAACTCCCTAAGTTGAATTTTCGTGCATCTTGAAAACACCACTTTTTGAAGTGACTACATAGTCACATGGGAGAAGCCACATGTTGCAAAATGCCCCTAACCCATAGGTATACCCTTTGGACCTTTGGAAAAGCCTAAAAACTTACCCTAGGAGTCCATTAAACCCTTTGGAAATCCCACTGAAGTTTACCTACGGGTCAAGCTTGAGTTGACCACTCCCAAGACTCCCTACCCAAGACAAATTTGGGACCACACTCATGTTTTTGAATGGCTTTGGTAGAAACAAAACTCCCTCCAAGAGACAAGTCAAAATCAATGACACTTAATCAGCACATGTGTCAAGTGACACAACAAAATACAATATAAAAATCACACATGGAAAATTGGTCTCTTGAAGGATTACACAATTACATATAAATTAAATTTTACACTCAAGCATTATACACATCACAAATAAAATACATTACAAGGGAGGGGGGTTGTTGTCTCTCCAAGTAGACAACTCCCGGCTTAACAAACGCACATTGGTCTAGGCTTGGTTCTCCATTAAATTCCATGGTCACATGGATAATTTTTCCTACGCATCTCAATTAACACATTAGTAACTCCAAATAATCACAATTGTACATAATCAAATACATGGATTCCATTGCAAATCAAACACTCATACATTAGGCAACAATAATTCAATTTCTCATTTGTTTTCAAATTCAATTTCACATAAGCAATCAACATAATTTCCCAAAATTGAACCATTCATAATTAAGCATCATTTTTCTATCATCGAAATGAAGTCCTGCAAATTTCCAATAACGACATTCACCATCATAATGTAATTCTATTCTAGTAACATATCTAAAGTTTCATAATCATCATGCATGAAATAAAACATCAACAAATGTCAGTGTGATCCAAATCATGGAATCATATAAGTTCTAAGTCCATAATGCATAAAATAAAGCATCCATAATAGTCTCAATACGCAAATTAACTGAAAATGTCAAACTGAATCGGGGTAGGGCCTCACACGTAGGTATGACATAGTGCATAGGAGCTGCCGGGGTTTGCATAGGCAAGGGGGTTTAGCGCGTAGGACTAATCTAGCGCATAGGGCTAAAAGAGTAGTGCCTAGGAGAGATATATTAGCGCGTAGATAGGTTCTAGCGCATAGGACAGATTAGGTAGCGCAATGGAAGAAAAGAGTAGCGCATAGATAGAGTCTAGCACATAGGACAGATAGATTAGCGCGTAGGACAAGCAGCCTAGCGCGTGGGTTTGTTTTAGCGCATTAAAGGTCTGTTTTAGCGTATCTGAAAAAATTTGCAGTTTTGGCCGAGTTGAAAAGTTGTGTTTTTGTTTGCCTGTCGCGTTTTGATGCATGTATCCAAGATGAGTATTTGTGTAACTTGTTTTGATGTGCAATTTTCTAAGTTATGTATAGATATCAAGCTGTTGTTTTGATCAAAATATGATGTATTTGCGTTGTCTGTTTCAAGTTCAATGTGTATGAAAGCCTGAGTTGTTTTACAAGCCGATATGGGTTGGAAACTTGAGTTGTTTTGCAAGCTGATATGGGTGGGAAACTTGAGTTGTTTTACAAGTTTATGTGATTGTGGTACTTGAGTTGTTTTACAAGTTTTGATATGGTTTTTGAGAATTTTAGTTGTTTTACAAGTTGATATGAAATGATAGGATGTTGAACTTTGATTGTAGATGAGCAAATTGTTTCATGTTTTTTATGTAAGTTTGATTTTGATATCTTTGTGTTGATGTGAAAACTGATATTGGATATGTTTTGTTTGTTGACAGGAGCGATTAGGTATTGTGCAGTTGAGGGAGAGATTCCCGAGACCATGGACGTTGATACCACGTCTGTCACAGGCAGATTTGGATATTATAGAGAGACGCGGATTGACCTCACTTCTTGATATGCCTTGGTTCACTATGAACCGGGGACTTTTGATAGCATTGGCAGAGAGGTGGCATAGTGATACGAACACCTTTTATTTTGCCACTAGAGAGATGACAGTGACACCGGAGGATTGCTACCGGATTTTGCGCATTCCTGTGGTAGGGGCCATTTTACCTTATGAGCAGTCAGAGGAGGGCAGCACAGAGGCACTGCGCCGTATATTTCATGATGAGAGTGTCTGTGGCTATGAGATCCCCTGGCAGGAGTTATTGGATCTGGATTATGCACCGCTGCCATCGGTATTGGCAGGATTCATTGGGGGATTCCTTTGTCCTGATCGTAGGTCAAAGGGATTTTCAGTAGGATGGGGGCTGGTCTTGGAGTAGATGGTTACACAGGGCCGGAGATATGCGTGGGGGTTAGCGATGCTGGCCCATCTTTACAGGAGCCTACATGAGGTAGTATACCTCGGTTACAATAGTTTGTCAGCTGGCGTGACCCTATTACAGGTATGGTGCTGGGAGCACATCCCAGCGGTGAGGCCTTTGGCAGACAGAGATAGGTCCGTAGGTGCAGCATATGCCTATGGATACAGAGGCCTAGTTGTCCAGCGTAAGCTGGGCAAACTAGAGCACTGGAGGAGAGTTTTTGATGATATAGATACGGTCACCTGGAGACCGTATACAGGTTGCGAGGTATGGGCGGAGGATGGGATAGAGATGCCTTTCATTTTCATGACGAGGTATCTGATTGGGAGGACTCCGTTCGTCATTGAGCGGTTTTTGGTGACTCGAGTTTTGCGACAGTTCGGGTGGCAGCAGGGGATTCCTTAGGGAGCGTGCTTGTATGCACGGCGGCCCTAGGATGTGGCCGATTGGGGGCCGACTATTGATAGTGCCGTGGCCATAGAGGAGTTCACAGGGCTGGCAGGACAGATCTGGGATTATGCCCCAGAGATACAGGATGCAGGGATGACTGACGAGTTCGCTCGTTTGTTTGCGGCGCGGGCAGTAGCGAGGATCTCGGATCCAGAGGAGATGAGGCCAGCCTTTGATTCAGATGGCGAGGAGGGGGGAGATGATGGGGATGATGCAGATGACGGAGATGATGGAGGAGGTAGAGGAGCCAGAGGGAGGCGTGGTGGTAGAGGTGTGGAGAGAGCTGTACGGCAGGGGAGGATTGAGAGAGGGAGAGGAGGATTGGCTATCGGAGCCGGGAGAGAGGGGAGAGTGACGGAGGTGCTAGCGGCAGTGGGGGGTGAGGAGGAGGTGGTGAGACCAGCACAGAGGAGGAGGGTAGATATACTCCCACCTCCCGTACCTAGGACAGGCCGAGTGGGAGGGGTGGTGCCAGCACAGGTACCGCTGCGGGTTCGAGTGCCAGGACATGTAGAGGATGCACAGATCCGGACCCTGCAGATTACTGTTCAGCAGCTGCAGGCGCAGATTTTGACATATCAGCGACAGATCTTGCAGTTGACCGTCGAGAGAGATACGGAGATAGAGCGGCAGGGTCGAGCAGAGGAGGCTTTAGCGACTGTGTAGAGAGCAGCGGTGGGTGGTCCTTTGAGAGACATCCTTAGAGAGCTGACACGAAGTGTCCAGGAGGCGGAGTATTACAGGCGGCATTATGAGGCTGCAGTTCCCAGAGACCGGCGGGTGGAGAGCTTTGCACAGTCGAGATTGAGTCGATCTCGAACTGCTGGGCCACGATCTAAGAGCCGAGGAGTGACTGGGCCGGCGAGACAGGACCCTCCTGGAGATCCAGGGGCGAGCGTATCTGGAGCTAGAGAGGACCCGCCTGGAGATCCAGGGGCGGGTGCATCTGGAGCGAGACCATCTCCGTCCGGAGATAGTCATACTTGAGAGACAGGATCTCTGTTGTATTTTGAGCATTGTATGTTTTGTACTGAGACGTATACACAGTTTTGAGACACATTTGTAGATTTTGATCATTTTTTGAGATATATATATGGATGGCACCATTTTTTATCATGTGATGTGTATATGGATGCATGTTTATGTGTGTTACTTCTTTTTCATATGATGATGTAATGTTTACATAGATGATGTAACGTATGATGCAGGATATATGGTTTTATATGCTATGAGATGTATCTTGAAAATGAGATGTATGTTTTAATATGCTGCTACATGTAATATGATATGATGTAAAATGATGTAATGATGCAAAATGATATGTAACTAATTGTAAAATGATGTGCAACTAATTGTAAAATGATATGCAACTAATTATTTGTGAAGCATCTCTCATTCGGTATTTGCCATCCGATATAACCATTTGTTTGCTTTCTTTGTAAATATCATCATGGAGCATTTATTGATTGTTGGATATGTTGAAAATTTACACAAGCATAATGGTATAATTGAACCATAATGTCTTGAGTAAAATTTTACATGAATTTTGATTTTGCAAGATGGCACAAGCGTCAAGGTATAATTAAACCAGGACAATCTGAGTGCGTATTGCGTAAACATACAAGAGTAGATCATTTTTATGCGTGAAATGGAATCAGGCCTTCAATGATATGTATCACGTCTCGAGGCAAATATTCACACAGTACAAGTGATCGTCTCCCAGACAGAAGACTAAGAAAATATTGTAAGTTCCTTATGATCTCTAGCTTTGAAGCTTTTTTATGAGATAAGAAGAAGATTCCAATCAATTTAAAAAGTTCAAAATGCAAAATAATCAAGACTTTTATGCGATAATGCAACATTTAGTACTTCAGAAAATCATCCATCCTTGAGATTCTTGTGTATTGTTTTTGTTTTGGTTGTTGCGATGAAGTGTAGTTGTGTTTGTTGGATGGCATGCGTCTGGGTTTTGCAATAGTTGGAATGTCTTGAATGTTTGCAAGTGTTTTGAACAATTTAATGCCCCTAGCTGAGTGTACCTCTGGATATGTTTATGTACAGTGATCTCCAAGCCATGGTGGAATGTGATAAGAGAATAGATATAGATGGATAACTCAGGATAGTGACTACGCTAAGTATGTCCTGAATGGATATATGCTAGGTGTCGGGCGATGGCCGATAGTGTTTTGATGGATAAAATGGCATGAATATAGATAAAGGAGCCGGTCTTTCACAAGGGCGCCTGTTTACCAGGTTTTCACCATTTGTTTTTATTGTACTTTGTATTTTTACTTTTTGTGGATTTTTTTGATTTTTTATTTGTTTTTGGCTTTTTCCGTGCACTAAGCTATCCTAAGTATAGTACTTTTTCAGATGAATGCTGTTAGTTGGATCATTGAGCATATCTCCTTCAGAATTTGTTAGCTGATAGACACCTGATCCATAGACTGAGATGATGACATAGGGACCCAACCAGTTAGGTTCAAATTTCCCTTTCTTTTCTCTATCTTGCTGATTTCTGGGATTTTCTTTGAGGACTAAATCACCAACCTTGAAGTTACGAGGAATGACCTTGTGATTGTAGCTCCTGCACATGCGTTGCTGATATGCTTTGAGATGAGTATAAGCATGTTGGCGTCTTTCATCTAATAGTTCCAGTTCTTGCAGTCGGTTAACTCGATACTCTTCATCGGGGATTAAACCTTTCAAAGAGACTCTAAGAGATGGAATTTCTACCTCCAAGGGTAAAATAGCCTCTGATCCATATACCAATGAATATGGTGTGGCTCCTGTAGGTGTGCGGATGCTGGTCCTGTATGCCCAAAGTGCTGGATTGAGTTGTACGTGCCAATCTTTGCCTGCATCATTCATTGTTTTCTTGAGTATTTTTAGGATTGTCTTGTTAGATGCTTCTACTTGACCGTTTCCCTGTAGATAGTATGGTGTAGAAAACCGATGTTGGATTTTGAATTTTTCACATAGTTCCTGCACATCTTGGTTTTTGAAAGGTCGTCCATTATCTGTGACGATTGAACTTGGAATACCATATCTACAGATGAGATAATTTAGGATAAAAGAGGCAATTTGTTTCCCGGTCATTGTGGTTATGGGAACTGCTTCTATCCATTTGGTAAAGTATTCTGTGGCAGTTATAATGAACTTGTGTCCATTTGAAGATGAAGGATGTATTTTGCCAACCAGGTCTAGTCCCCACTGACAAAAGGGCCAGGATGTTGTAAATGGCTGCAGTTCCTGTGCTGGTGCATGTATCAGATTGCCATGGATCTGGCATTTAGGACATTTCTTGGCGAAATGATATGAGTCTTTCTCCATTGTAGGCCAGTAGTATCCCATTCGTAGAAGCTTTTTAGCAAGAGTAGAGCCACTTGAATGTGTACCACAAATACTTTCATGAAGCTCGTGTAAAGCTGAATCGGAATCATTACGATCAAGACAACGAAGAAGAGTACCATCTAGACCTCGACGATATAAGGTATCAGCGGTAAGGGTTTAACGAGCAGCTTGGCGGATAAAGTTACCTTTTTGGTTACGGGATTGGTCGATGGGTAAGATATTATGCTTGATGTAGTCGTATATTGGTCCATATAACGGAGAATCTGAACCGGTCAAGGCATATATAACCTGGGATTCAGAGTGGTTATAGGCGGGGGAGAACAGTTGCTCTACCAGGAACTCATAACGACTCTGTTGTTCTGGAATTTGTAGTAATGAAGCGATCGTAGCCATTGCATCGGCTGCTTTGTTGTTCAACCTTGGTATTTGTTCAAAGGTGATGTGCACAAAATACTGTTTGAAATCATCCACCATCTGTTTGTAGGGTAGTAGCTTGTCGTCCTTTGTCTGATAGTTGTTGTTGATTTGATTGATGACCAGTTGTGAGTCTCCGTAGACTTTTAATTCTGTAATTTTCCATTCGACAGCCATTTTGATGCCTATGACCAATGTTTCATATTCAGCCACATTATTTGTACATGGAAACATAAGCCTGTATGATCTCGGCATAGTGTGTCCTTCAGGGGTGATGAATAGAATGCCGACCCCTGAACCATGTTGTGTATAGGATCCATCAAAGTATAGGGTCCATTGTTTGGAGAAAAGAGCAAAAACGTCCCTGTCTGGAAATTCAATGTCCATGGTTTGTTTTCCTGGTAGCGGTGCTTCAGCCAGTTGATCTGCAATTGCTTGTCCTTTGATGGCTCATCTTTCTATGTAGTGGATGTTAAATTCACTGAGAATCATGACCCATTTAGCCAATCGACCCGTGAGAGCTGCCTTGCTGAGTAGATACTTGAGAGGATCAATTTTGGCTACTAGCTTGATAGTGTGTGCTAGCATATAATGTCAGAACTTTTGAGATGCAAAAACAACTGTTAAGCACGCCTTTTCAATGAATGTATAATTGAGTTCATAGCCATTCAATGTTCTACTGATGTAATATATGGCGCGTTCCTTTCCTTGTTGATCTTCTTGTGCCAATAGTGCCCCCAGTGAAACATCTGTTGTTGAGATATACAATATAAGAGGCTTTCCTGCAATTAGTGGTACTAAAACTGGTGGATTCATCAGGTACTGTTTAATTTGGTAAAAAGACTCTGCACACTTAGTCTCCCATCTGAATGGTACATTTTTGTGTAGCAAGTGGTTAAAGGGTAGACTTTTATCTGCTAGTTGAGCGATGAATCGCCTGATTGATTGAAGTCATCCTTGGAGAGATCGAAGTTGACTGATATTCTTTGGTGGTGGCATATCCATGATGGCTTGTACCTTTGCTGGATCAACTTCAATACCTTTAGCTGAGACTATGTAGCCTAGTAACTTGCCTGATGTAACCCCAAAGACACACTTCTTAGGGTTGAGTCAGACTTGGAATTTCTGCAACCGATCAAAGATCTTTGTTAGGATGCCGAGATGTTCAGCTCTGGTGAAAGATTTTGCTAGTAAATCATCCACATAGTCTTCCATAAATGTGTGCATCATATCATGGAATATGGTTGTCATTGCTCTTTGATAAGTTGCGCCTGCATTCTTTAAGCCAAAAGGCATAACATTCCAACAGTATGTTCCCCAAGGATAGGTGAATGCTATTTTGTCTTGATCTTCAGGAGCTATTTTGATTTGATTATAGCCTGAGAAACCATCCATTAAGGAGAGCATTGCATGGCCTGCTGTGAGATCTACAATTATATCAATACTTGGCAGAGGAAAGTCATCCTTTGGACAAGCCTTATTGACATCTCTGAAGTCAGTGCATATTCTGATACTACCATCTGGTTTTGATACTGGAATAATGTTGGAAATCCATTCTGCATAGTCAATAGGTCGAATGAATCCGACATCTAATAATTTCTTTAATTCCGTTTTGACCATGAGTGCTACCTGTGGATTCATCTTTCGTAGCTTTTGCTTGACTGGCTTGACTCCTGTAGAGATGGACAAGTGATGCATGATTAGGTGTGGATCTACTCCAGGCATATCAGCATATGACCAGGCAAAGTTAATTTGCTGTCCTTTAAAGAAGACGATGAATGTCGAGCTTTCCTCCTCTGTCAGAGATTCTGCAAGGTGAATGTGTCTGGCTGCTTTTGTGGTACCAATGTTGATTGATTGAGTGGGCTCAATCAGTATGGGTGATCATTCATGAAAATGTTCAGGAAGAGTGTCAAGTCTCCCATTGTTAGGTGCCTTAAAAAGATTTTCACCCTCAGATGCGTCCTTTATTTTTACTTTTTTGGGATCTATAGCTGCCATTAACTGGTTATCAGCATTAGATTCATTATTTGATTCATTTTTGCGACTGAGAGACTTGGCACTCCCTAAAGAACAGACATCGTTATTTTGTTCACTGGTAGAGCCTATTTCAGGATTTACGATACATAGGTAGTGGATAATAGATTCATCATATGGAAAAATTGGTATATCATGAGTCTCAGGTTCATTCCAGTCGATGAGATCAGAGAAGACAAGTGGTAAGGAATCGTTGGGCGAGTCAAGTTCAGCTATTGTAAGTGTTAGGATAGAGTTATCATCGTGATGGGTCTTATTTTTAAAGAAGTCTAGGGTTTCATCGAAGTCTTCGATGGTATCATATTCTACATAGACTTGTTCGTAATATTTGTGTTCGCTTTCCTGAACGTCATAGATATGTTGTGGTCCAAATTCAAGAGGTCTATCCTCTGCATTATGTTCTTCTTGAGAAATGGATATGAAATCAGTATCATCTAGGATATCTATAGTAGTATCAGAGTAGGTACCCCATTCATATTCATTGGAATCTGTCTCATAGGCATCATCCCAAATTCTATCTGTGCTGCAAACAGGTATGTTGTATGGTGAAAACAAATCTTTGATGATGGATACTTTTTTGATATTCTGTGTTGATTCTGTATCTGATCCATCTTCCACGGTTTGGATTTGTTCATAGATCGTGCTTCCTCGGGGAGGAATGACAGTTTCTTGTGATGACATGATTTGTTTTTGAGCCATGGGTATGTTAATATGAGCCACTGCTGCAGATATGGCCTTCTTATGATTTAAAAGCTTTCCCTGATGCAACTTCTGATCTTGACGTTCTCGTGCCTTACAGATTGTTTCGGCTGATTCAAAGAGTGCTTCCTGCCAGGATTCTTCCTTATACTTCTTCTTTTCCTTCCATTGAGGTTTTGCATTTGTGTGTGGCGGCCGTTTCAATAAAAAAGTGAATTTAGATCCTAATCCTACTTTATTTCTACTAGGTTGTGAAGGAAGATCTATAGGTTCAGTGACTCCTTCTTGGCGTTTCCCAATAGGTCCTTTACCGCCATATCCCATTTATTTCATGATCAAGTAGCCATTTCCATACAGGTGCGTTGGTAGAACAATGTCTAGAGTGGCTGCTCTATTAGCTTCTTCTTCATCTTTGTATAGCCAGTTAAGAACGTCCTTATCTTCTAATTCATGTGCTAGAGTCCCCAATTGGATGAAGGTACCATCAAATTTAGTTATGGGCTGAGTTGTCAGATGTGTTGATATAGTACGTAAACCATGCGATCTAGGTGATGTTGGCAATCTGGTCAAACATAAAGGCTCCATAGAATATTTGCCCATGCCTTGGTCTTTGATTTGCATTTTCTGTTTGAAGTCTCCCCATAAGGAGTTGGATTTTGCTGTTGGTGGATCAGATGTTGAAGACTGCTGCTTTTCTCTGTTATAAGGAACCAAACTGTCTTGGGCTGCCCCCATTGCATTGCAATATTGAAATGGATTGTGATCACCTGATATGAAGATTTCCTGTCCATCATAAAGAAACTTGACACACTGGTGATATGTAGAAGGTACTGCTTGCATTTCATGTATCCAGGGTCGGCCTAATAAGATATTGCAGGTGAGATCAATATCAAAAACCTGACAAATAGTATCCTTTTGTACTGGTCCTACTTGAATAGGTAATATCATTGTTCCCTTAGAGGACCTTTCCTCATCATCATATGCTTTTATGGTAATCTTTTTACAAGGATCAATAGATTCTTCTGAGAAGCCTAGTGCACGGATAAGTTTTAAAGTACATATATTAAGTCCGGCTCCTCCATCTATTAAGACTCTTTTGATGCAGTGTTTGCAAACAATGACTTCAATATGTAGAGGAGTATTATGCGGGTGACTCAATGAAGTATTATCATGTTCTGAGAAGGTGAGGTTATGAGATTCTGTCATATGGGCAACCATGGCTTGGAATCTGTCTGTATCCAGATTTTGAGGTACATTTGTTTCCAATAGCGCTTGCTCTAATATGTCTTTGTGTTTTGGAGACAGTTTCAACAATTCCAGGATAGATATCTGAGCTGGAGTCTTGCGTAGTTGGTTAACTAAGTCGTATTGGATCTTTGGTGGGGTAGTTGGAGGTGCAGTGTGCCCCTTCAAGACATATTTCTGAGTCCGGGTTGTTACATTGACAGATTCATGATCACTTTTATCTCGAATGGTTATAACATTGACTTGATGGTCTTCGGCTGATATGTGGTTGATTGTGTTGTTGTAGATGTGATTAATACGAGCTCCGCGTGTATCATTTGAAGTTGATGCTCCATCTTTGTTATAATTTGGGAGAGGATTTTTGAAGGTTTCATGATCATTATTTGTTTTGAGACCATCCACTATTAAGTCACCTCGATCAATCATGTCTTGGATTATGTGTTTCAATCTCATGCACTCGTTTGTTCTATGACCCTTGTTGCGATAGGAATCACAATAGTGTGAATCATTCCACCAAGGTGGTTTGATTGGGGGTTCATAATTGTTGATTGGAGGCAAAGAAAGAATCTTGTTTGCCAACAGTTCTCTGAATGTGGACTCTAATGATTGGCCCAGTGGTGTGAAGATACGCTTTTGGAAATCATTGGTGTTGTTGCGTGAATTGTTGTTAGGTCCTGGATTCAGGTTTTTGTTTTGATTATCGTTGGCATTGTTGGTATTGAGTTGTCCTTGAGCATTGTTTGGTGCATATGTGTTAGCACTGGGAGTAGCATTTTTAGGATTTTTCGTATTTTGAGTATTTCCTGATAAGCCAAGCACTGGTTGTTTAGATTTGGGATCATATGATTCATTGTTGCCTTCGTTTTTGTTTCGCGTCCAAAATCAAGATTTGTCAAGATTGGTATTGTTTTGGTTATTGTAGTTTGATGAGTTTGTTCCTTCCTTGTAAAACTTGAATGTTCCCTTTTTGACACAAGCTTCCTCTACTTGAATGCCATTTTCAATCAATTTGGCGAAAGATGGTATGCATTGAAGTTTGAGTCTGTAACTCATTTCGCTATTTAATTTATCAATGAAGATTTCCATTTTCTCTTTTTCAGGAATATCTGGAGGATATCTTGATACCGTGCGTCGCCAACGTTGAAGGAATAACATGAATGTTTCATTGTTCTTTTGTTTGGTGTTGCAAACATCTAGCATGGTTATGGCATGTTGGATGTTGTAAGAATGATGGGTGATGAATTTGTTAACCAATTCGTCAAATGATCTAACAGGTGGTGTAATCTTGGATAACCATTCCATTGTTTGTCCTCCCAGGCTTCTTGGGAACAACCTCATTAGATAAGTGTCATCATGAGAAAATTCAAGACTCATGGTACAAAATTCTCGAACATGATCCCAAGGATCACTTTTCCCATCATATTTATCAAATTTGGGAACATCTAAGTTTGGAGGAAAAGGTACCATGTTTAATCTTCTGTCAAATGGATAAGGACAAATTTCGTTTATAGAATACCGCACTGTTGTCCCTTGTTGCATATCTTGGATTTGTCTTTGCAACATTTGCATTTGTTGAGTAAGAGCAATCAAGGGTGCATTGTCTTGTCGAGGGAAGAGTTCTTCCCTTGCATTTGTTCTTAACTGAAAAGGTGTAGTAAATGGTATGTGTTGTTCTGGGGTTTCGAATGCAGGTACTCGCATTTCTGGTATATGTTGCTCTGGAATATGTTGTTCAGGTATGCGAGTTTCTTCTTCTCTTTGTTGTTCTTGATATGTATATTGTTGAGACCCAGTTTGAAAGACGTTTGCGTCAAAATTTTCAGGAAGTTTGACGCCTTTACTTGTAAGCATGAGTAGATATTTTTCTTTGTCATTTTCTATGAGTTTTTCGATGAGTTTTTGGAATGAAGGATTTTCTTGACATTCCTGAAGAATTGCGTCAGTAATTTCAGGCTCTTCTGAGGATGGAACTTCAAAAGGATTTGATAATCTGCGGTTCATACTTGATTCTGCGGGTGTCTCGCTTTGTTTATTTCTTTGAGAGCGAGTGATAGGCATTTCAATAGAAACTTTCAATGATGAAAGGAACAAAGTTCTCGTTGATGTTTTGCTCGGGCATTGGTGGTTCTGGGCAGGAATGCTGGATTGATCTTTCCTCCGCGGTTTATCTTTTGATTAAAAGCAGACTTTTGATAGTATGCTCTTGTTTTCAGGGGTTCTTTGTCAAATTCACTGGATTTGTTTTGGATATAACGTTTGACGTGATGAAAAAATACCTGATGGGATTTGAAGAGTTGACGATTGATGTATAAAAATTTATTTCTCTTGATGAATTTGGAAAAGCTAGGTTGTTGTTTCTTCAACGTGATGTTACGATAGAGGTTCTTTCTTCTCAGAATAAGGGGATTAGTCATGCATGAGTGATCAATGATTTCCTTTGATTTGTTTGGATTTAGTTGATTCTTGTTTTGAAAATTTCAAATCTTTCTTTATCAGAATGAAGGTTTAGATGCCCCTTCACGATAAAGTGTGTCAAATGATATGGATAAGAAGTTTCCCGATCTGGAAACTGGATTTGACAATTTGAAAATTTTTGGACAAGTGTTTGTGAGATAAAATCCGTAAGATGTTAAAGGATTTGATTGATACTAATGATGAAAATGTTCCGGATTATGATAGGAGAGACGTCCTCTATTGTGCGATTCGTTTCAGATTCTGACAACTTTGTTTGACACAAATTTAACCTTGAGAAAAGTTTTTAACCGTTTGTTTTTGTCACTCTGGTTTGATAAAATATGATTTTTTTTTTTATAAAAAACTCTGTTTAAAATTATTTTTGAAATTTTCAAAAATTTTCGGTTTTTAACTCTCTGTTTTTCTGCCTTGTCTCACGCGCTAAAATAGAGGTTGCACGCGCTACTTAATTTATCTGATGCGCTAAAAGATTAAGCAAAAGCGCTAATCTACCCCTAAACACGCGCTAAAATTTGGAGTTTGGAAATTTTTTGCTTGATAGGTTAAAAATCCACGCGCTAGACTGAGATTGATACGCGTTAACTGTTTTGGTTTATGCGCTAAAACATTGATTCTACGCGCTAGGCTGTTTCTTTTACGCGCTAAAATTTAGGCCATTGAAATTTGCTGTTAAGTTCGTTTGGAAAAACTACGCGTTACACTGTGCTTCACACGCGCTAACTTTTGTCTTTTATGCGCTAGTTGTGGGTGCCGACGCACTAGTATGTTATTTCGACACGCTAGACTGTTTTTCGGATGCGCTAAAGTATGATTCACTAGGTGAAATGCTACTGTTTTATCTGCACGTGCTAATTTGTGGTTTTGATGCGCTAATAGAAGTGTTCTATGCGCTAATATGTTGCTGTTATGCACTAGACTACCCTGATTTTTCTTTTTTGATGATTTTTGTGAAAATTTTGAATTTTGAGAAAAGTTTCAAGTGTGATGGATGATTTTCTGAAATAACAAATGTAAGCATAGCACACAAAGTACAATCATTTTACCTAATCTAACAGAAAGTGTATGTTCTGCAAGGATGTGTTCAAATCTCCAATGTTTTAACAGATTTGGATACAAATAAGACACTTCAGAAAGACTCTTTATTCAAGGGTCATAAGTAACATCATAGCCCACTAGTCTCGATACTCCGTCAGCTCAAACAGTCGTGTCACCCCCTAGAGGGCGCCCATTTTTTTGCCTTTTGCTAGAAGTTAACCCAAAGTGAATTGCTTCACAATTGAGTAGTGTAGACACCCAAAATTGTCATGTCTAATTAAATAAATATTTTATTTATTTAATTATCTAAGCCTAATTCTTCTATTAATTAAATAAATTTTTATTTATTTAATTAATTCATTTATCCTCTTCTAGCCTTATTTCTCATTTAAATAAATACATTTATTTATTTAAATTATCCCTTTCCTAAATTAAATAAATATTTTATTTGTTTAATTGTCCTACTTCTTCTATTAATTAAATAAATCTTTATTTATTTAATTAATTCATTATCTTTTTCTACACATGACACATGTCATTCATCTCTTAATTCCTACACTACCTACCTCTTTCATTATTTTGGTATTTCTTATACCTACCCTCTAATCCTAGCTGACCTCTCTTTTTACACCTCTCAATCTTAACCCTCCATTTCTTATTGTGTCTTCTATTTAAGGAGATGCTTTCTTCATTGTCAAACCCTAATGACACAGCCTAATGATCTTTTATGCAACTTAGCTATACTAAGATCCTACTTGCAACCACTTTCCGTTCTTTGTTGAGCTCTTGTGCATACAAAAATCTGAGAGCAAATATATCAAGCAAGATCAATGGAGATAGGAAGAATGGAGATCAAAACCCTATTGGACATGTGATGGTATAATCTTTGTGATTTTGAGTTATTTGCATTGTCTTAGGTAATCTTCATATGTTATGGTGGATCTTTGTTCATTGTTAGGCTAGGGTTTAGTGGTTGGATTCATTTAGCCTTTCAATATTGTTGTTTATTGTTATCCATTTTCACCATAAACATTTTGGCACGCCCGGTGGGACTCTTGTCCCTTTGTATTTAACAATTTTTGTTGCAGATTTTGCATTTTTGAAGTTGCAGATCAGACAATTTCGACGATATTTTAGGTTTTTTTTCGCGTCTGCGAGTGTTCGGATCGCGTTTTTGGGTTTCAGAAGCGTCTGCGATATAGGGAATTGCGTCTGTGTTTCTGTCAATTTTTATTTTTGCAGGTTTTCGAAAGGTGCGTCTGTGACTTCTAACCGCGTCTGCGCTTCATCGGACCGCGTCTGAGTCATTTGACATCGTCTGTGATCTCTGAGCACGTGTGGGCATAACAGAACCGCGTCTATGTCATACAGACGCGTCTGTGTCTGGTATAGAGGCGTCTGTGCTTTCTGTTTTGCAATTTCAATTTTTCTGAGATTCGGGTTTTCGGATTTTGTACTTAGGATTTTAGATCTGGTTTATTTTCGGCTAACCCTTGCAGATCTAGCTAACTTGGTTTGTGCAGCTTGCTTTGGAGGCAAAAACGTTTTTGTTGAAGGCCCCTTTTCACAAAGTCTTTTGGGTTTTCTAAAAATTTACCTAACTTGTGTGCTTGCAGGAAGGGGTTATCATTTGAAACAACCCAAACTACTAACAATTTTGTTGCAGGGCCTTGGCTAGGGTTTTGTAATTTTGTTGTGTGCCTTGTTTTCATAGATTAGCAAACACTTCAATTGGTGCACTAAAATTGAATCATTGTCTTTTGTGTCTTGAGCAATAGGCTCTTTTTGTTTAATCTTTAGAGGGCCTGTCTTCCCGTGTGGTCATTAGGACTACTAGTGAGAAGAGAACGACCCAAGTGGTAGCGAGGAAAACCCACCTCATCCAAACCACTATAATCAAATGTATTCATGGTGAAAACTATGGATAACGTGTGCTGATTAGTTCATACCGACACTATGTCTCCCCATAAACCCGTTTGATCAAATTTATTTGATCATTTGTAGGGCGTAACCCCTACCGGCTGGGAGCCTTCTGTATTTACAGAGCTGAAAGTGCCGCATGTATGGCCACACGAGCGGATGCCCTTACTAGCACCTCTTTGTTTTAGATGCCCAAATCCTTCTAGTTGTTGAGGCAGGAGGTCGGACCTCTGGTAGCGGCCCACACACATACGGTTCTTAGTAGAGATACAAAGTTCGCCATGGGGAGTTTTCATGGGGACTGATGCTTGGCTGACCCGAGAAGTGAGTGCCGAGGGTGGAGCCAGTGAGGTCAAGCATCTAAGTATCCGCTCTGAATAGCGTAGCCTCGGGGGTAAAACCCTATGTGGGATCAACAACTATTGTCTTGGCCAGCCCTAAGATTTGTGCTTGTCTTATGCTAAACACTCAAACATTCAAGACAAAACAACAAAACATTGTGTCTTTTGTGTCTTCAAGTGTATGCAAAAACTTTTTACATCAAACAACACACTTTTGGAGTCTAAACAGTTTGCAAACATTGAGTCATCAACATTGTGTCCTCTTGTCACAAAAAACAGTCGAAAAATCAGATTTGGTCACAACAAAACAACTTCACAGATAGGAAAAATTGCACTAAGGTTACAGAAACGCGTCTGTGTCTGTTCAAACCACGTCTGTGTCGGATAAGCGCGTCTGTGAAGTACAGAATAGCGTCTGTGTTTTTATCAGCGTCTGTGTCAAACAGAGAGGCGTCTGTGTCAGATAATCGCGTCTGTGAAGTATACAGAGGCGTCTGTGTCAGGATTTGAAAACTTTAACAATCAAGCAAACAAAGAAAATCAGTTTCGGCATACTTGAGCTTCTTAGGTTGTCTCTTCAGGTTTCATCTAGCATTCAGCCTGTTCTAAGGTCTCACACAGTCCATCATTGCTTCACATCTCATTTTACATTCATACTTGTCTAAACTTGAGTCAAAAAGGTCACTTGCTTGTCCTCACTATACTTTTTTTCAACACACTACATACAACAACACTTTGCTAAGTGGTCCCTCATCAAGGTTTCTTACCTTTGGGTCTCATTTGGTCTTACTTAGAGTCAAGGTCAGCTTACCTCATCAAGAGAAACTATCCTCTCTTTGGAAGTCACACCTACTCTACTACTTACATACTTGGTCTTACACTTTGGACATTGCAAGTACACCTCAAGATTCATTTACACTCCATACAACTCTTGGTCTTCCATACTCCTTTCATTTTTCATCTAGTCTTTCACATATTGGTCTAACACCTAGTTCATGGTTGAAACCCGCCTTCAAAAATCTAGGAGAATAGCTAAAGAAGCTCAAGAATCCGTAAACATGAGTTCTTATGAGTATGACAATGATCTATTCTACAATCCTGAGCACACTACATTACCAGACATGAATGTTTATAGACACAATCCAAATGTGGAAAGCGCAAACACTATAAACAACAATGCTACACACAATGACACAGTGGACAACTCTTCAATACTATCAACAGACATAGAAGAATCCATAATGAATCCTCAATTCAATAGATTGGTTGAAGAGATAATGAGGAGAGATCGACAATACTTTCTAAACATGATGGCACATAGTGGAGTTAAAATACCTCATGACTTTGACATGTCTCAACTTATGGAAAGTTGACCTTCACAACAAACTCAATCCAACATGGATCAAAGGAGACCAAATAGTGGAGGAAATAGAGGACCGAATAATATGATGCCAGAGTCACCATCAGCTTTGCTTCAAAAGTTAGCAATCCCACATACACAAGCTCAAACATATGATACTTATACTCAAAGACCATCATGGAGGCCTTATGCTCAAACACACGCTCAAGGTATGGATCAACCAAAACAAGTGGATACTCAAGGACATCCGCAAAATTTTGACACAAGGAGACCTCATGTCAAAATTGGGGGCAACACAATGGAAAATGAAAGGCCTATTGAATATGGTTTATACACACAAAACAGATATGGGGCTCCCCAACATGAAGTTATGACAAGTGCTCCATACATGTCGCAACAATATAGACCTCCATATGGACATGTCTACGATTAGTATCATCCATATATGCAACAAGCTCCTCCTCAAATGGGCGTTTCAAACATGGGGTATGCTACAAGAAATCAATCTCCTCCCAAGAATAATTTGGAGCAACAAATTAGAGATCTACAAAAGAAAGTGGA
This sequence comes from Cryptomeria japonica, assembly GCF_030272615.1. Lineage (NCBI taxonomy): Eukaryota > Viridiplantae > Streptophyta > Pinopsida > Cupressales > Cupressaceae > Cryptomeria > Cryptomeria japonica. Next base: position 506,816,046 of record NC_081412.1, read on the forward strand.
GGACATGAGTACATCAAAACCTACATACACTATGAGAGATATATGTCCTTATCCCTTCAATAAGAGCATTCCAATGCCTCCATTTCATCCACACTTTGTGACACCAAAATTTGATAAATATAGAGGGAGAGGAGACCCCAAGGCACATATAAGACAATTCTTCACAGCTTGCATTGAGGTAGCGGCAGAAGAAACATACTTGATGAGGTTGTTCCCACAGAGCTTAGGCGATCAAGCTATGGAATGGTTTTCTCAATTACCTCCTGGTATTAAGTCATGGGGCGACTTGGCAGAGGCATTCATTCAGCATTTCTCTTACAACATTGAAACAGATGTCTCAGTTACTACCTTGTGCAATACTAAACAAAAGGAAGGAGAATCTTTCGCAACATTTTTACAAAGATGGAGAAACTTAGCTAGCAGATGCTCTTGCGAAATCCCGCAAAAACAAATGGTGGAGATGTTCACACAAAACGTTAATAAGGCTATTGGCTATGATCTCAGAAAAACTTGTTTGTCTACATTCAAGGATGTCATTGAAAAGGGCCTAGCAACAGAAAAGGTCTTAATTGAACAAGGAGTTATCAAACTATTCAAAGAAAACAAAGAGGACTTCAAAGGAAAGGACAAACCAAAATTTTGGAACAAGAACAAGAACACAGTTAATGATGGTGTTGTTGATGCCAACACAGTGAGACCCAAGTTCATCTTTTCTGGATCAAGTTCTACCAACAATCAAGTGAACAATCAAACAACTTCTAAACCGCAAAGGAAGTACACTCCATTGGGGGAACCACTTGAATCAGTATTCAAAAAGCTTGTGGCAAACAAAGTGATCACAGTTCCAGACTTTCCTCCATATGAACTGAAGGTAAAACTAAATTGGTGGAATGATGATGATTATTGTGAATTTCATAAGAGCAAGGGTCACAAGACAGGTAATTGCCATCGATTGAAAAACATTGTGCAAGATCTCATTGACAGAGGAGATATTGAGATTGAGGGACATTCATCTAATCAAGAGCATGAGGTGTTTAAGGAACCATTCCCAAAACATGACAAAGGAAAAGGCAAAGTCACAGATGATCAAGCCAATTACACTAGAGCACCTTACAATTATGATTCTACTATCAATCACATCTCAATGGACAATCATATCTCTACCATTACTATCAAAAACAAAAATCCTGAGAATCCTTCTCAGAGACCCAAAATTGTCCTAAAGGGTGTGGGATCTTCGTCCGAATCTACTTCTGAATGTCATGTTACAACCCGTCAAGGTAAGATTACATTGCCAGGTGCCTCCACTAAGAATACCAATCTTTCATCAACCAAGCCTGAGTACGACCTTGTAGAACAACTAGGGAAGACACCTGCGCTCATCTCCATTCTTGAGCTCTTACGTATATCTCCTGCACATAAAGCTATCCTTGACAAAATCTTGAGAGATACTGCCGTCCCTACTGATCTGAACGTGGACCAGTTTCAAGCCATGGTGGGATACCTATCCGTTCCACACTCCCTCACATTCACAGAAGCCGATGATGCCTCCATAAGTCAGCCACATAATGCACCTCTACATGTTGAAGCCTTCATACATAAACATCGAATAAAGCGAGTCCTGATAGATGGAGGAGCAGGTCTTAATATTTGTACATTGAGCACCATCAGACAATTGGGATATTCTGACAAAGCTGTGAATGCTACAAACCAAATCACCATTAAGGCTTATGATGATGAAGAGCGCTCGTCCAAGGGCACGGTCACCTTACCACTAAGAATAGGGCCAGTCACAAAGGATGTGGTTTGTCAAGTCCTAGATCTAGATCTCACATATAACATATTGCTAGGACGTCCGTGGATTCATGAAATGAGGGCAGTCCCATCAACATACCATCAATGCATAAAGTTCCCTCACAATGGAGTCGAGGTAACGGTCAATGGTGATCCAAATCCATTCATATATTGTAATAACTTGAGATCACATACTGAGACTATCATTCCCAGCAATCGTGAGGCTACTCCTTCGTCAGCATATATTGATCCTGAGTCATTAAAGCCCTCGACATCCAAACAAGGTGAACTTAGAGCCAAGTTTCAAAAAAAAGGCATGGGAGAATACACTCTGAATCAGACAATGTTTTTACGACAAGTCATGACCTCTCCCAAGGAATATGGGAGGCCACATCCTAACAAGCAAATCTCCATCATGATGCTCAAATGGGATCCTACCATCTTTCAAAAATGGGTTGAACTAGAAGAAGAAAATTTATATAAAATGCTCTATAAGGACGTTGAAGAGGACACACATGATCAGATTATTATACCCTGTGAGAACTATGGCAAAGGCTTCAAAATTCTGCAAAGATTCGGGTATGATGGAAAAAGCCCTCTCGGACTACGCAAAGAAGGTGTCATGGAGCCCTTACAACCTGAGCTAACTACAAGAAGGGAATGCTCCAAGGGGCTTGGTTTTCTGAATCCCAGACTACATAATAAAAGAACAAAAGAGGTATGGCGAATTAAAGTTGCCGAAGTTCAACAAGAGGATTACTATTCCACAGACTCCAATGAGTGGGAATGGGGTTCAGACAAATCCTCCAGTGACTATGAGCTCACCGAGACATTTAGAGAGCCAAATGAACCTACAGAGGAGGAGGAATTTTACAAAAAGTTCAGAGTTGGTCAAGAACCAACCCATAAGGATCCCGCACAAGCTTCGTTTCAAGGTCCTAGGTCAAAATCACATAGGATGAGGACACCTGTCCCAGAAGGCTCTACTAGTGATGACAATTTGGATTCGCTCACGATCGAAACTGATGAGGAGAGTGCCATCGATGATCTCGACGATTACCTTGACATACCTAAATATAACCACATCTTCACTATTAGCCTTGCGAACTCTGAAAACACTAATGACCTTCCCCTTGTTCATCCTCAACTCATTGACTGGGATCATGAAGGACCAGCACAATTTGATACATTTCAAAATGACGAAGCTATTATCGACTATCTTGGCATTCGAGATGATCTTCCCCCTGGAGACCACAAAGCAGGATACACCATAGAGCTCAACAACATAGCATACTTTGGTGAGGGTGTCGGGTCTTCTAGTCGCAAAAATGTGAAAATAAAAACAAAACAAGGGTCTTATGGCGAAAACCACACTGTGGCGCTATCTGACTCCAAAAAAGTAAAAAGAAAGGACGTATCTGAGGGCGAAAACCTCTCTGAGGCACCCGAAGATGGAAGGCTCGACATTCTCCCAGCATCATATGAAGAAAAATCATCCATGTTGGTAGAGGAGACTATAAAGACAAACATTGGTACAGCAGAGGTTCCACACAACATATTCTTGGCACAATCTTTGACAGAGGCCGAAAGGGAAAAATTTATAAGCTTCTTCAAGGAACGACAAGTCAACTTTGCATGGTCATACGCTGATATGCCTGGACTGGATCTGGATTTGGTTATGCATCATTTGACAGTTAAACCAGGGGCAAAACTAGTAAAGCAGAAATTAAGGAAAATGCATCCACAAGTGGCATTGCTAGTCAAGGCAGAGCTGGAGAAATTATTGGATGTCGGATTCATACGCCCAATTGATTATCCCGAATGGATCTCCAATTTAGTACCTATCAGCAAACCAGATCGCAATATCAGAATATGTACAGACTTCAGAGATATCAACAAGGCTTGTCCAAAGGACGATTTCCCATTACCAAACATTGACTTGATCGTTGATCTCACAGCAGGCCATGAAATGTTATCTTTAATGGATGGATTTTCTGGATATAATCAAATCAGGATTGCACCTGAAGATCAACATAAAACATCATTCACTTGTCCATGGGGAACCTTCTGTTGGAATGTCATGCCCTTTGAGCTGAAAAATGCAGGCGCCACTTATCAAAGAGCGATGACCACTATTTTTCATGATCTCATGCACATAACAGTGGAAGATTATGTTGACGATCTTTTGGGAAAATCAATAGACAGAGACACACACTTGGACATACTTTCAGTTGTCTTTGATAGGCTGGAAAAATACAAGGTAAGACTAAATCCAAAGAAATGTGTCTTTGGAGTGACCTCCGGGAAGCTCCTAGGATTCATTGTGTCTAAAAGAGGAATAGAAGCTGATCCAACAAAAGTCAAGGCTATCTTGGACATGCCGCCACCCAAGAATATCAGTCAACTTCGATCTTTACAAGGGAGACTCCAGTCTATACGAAGATTCATTGCACAACTTGCAGATAAGTGTAACCCTTTCCAGCACCTGCTACACAAAAACACCAGGTTCAAATGGGATGAAAACTGTCAACAGGCTTTTCAGGCGCTCAAAGACTATCTTTTGAACCCGCCAGTTTTGATGCCACCAATTCCAGATCAACCATTGCTACTTTACATATCGGCTACTCCGACAGCACTGGGGGCACTCCTAGCACAACAAATACCTAACGGCAAGGAAAAAGCAGTCTACTATATCAGTCGCACATTGGTGGGATATGAGCTAAACTACACACCAATCGAGCGTGCATGTCTCGCTGTGGTCTTTGCTTCACAAAAATTACGACATTATATGCTCACTCACAAGACTAAGTTGATTGCCAGAATTGATCCACTAAAATATCTTCTCAACAAAGCTACGCTTACTGGGCAGCTGGCCAAATGGGTAATGATTTTGAGTGAATTCGACATTGAATACGTGGACAGAAAAGCTATAAAAGGACAAGCAATTGCAGATCAACTGGCAGATGCTCCCATGATAGATGATGCTCCTCTACAGTCAGAATTTCCAGATGAGTCCATTCTAACAATATCACCTGCAAAGCCATGGCAACTATACTTTGACGGCTCATACACACAGCATGAGGCAGGAGCGGGTATACTCTTTATAACTCCCCAAGGCGATTCTATACCAAAGTCATACCGCTTATCATTTCCTTGCACCAACAATATAGCGGAATACGAGGCATTAACAACTGGGTTAAGAATTGCAGTTCAATGGAAGATCCAAGAACTTCGTGTTTTTGGGGATTCTCAACTTGTCATCCGTCAAGCAATTGATGATTATCAAACAAAAGATGAAAAACTAATGCCTTAGAAACAACTGGTAGATGATCTGAAATAGCACTTTGCAAAGATAGAGTTTGAGCAGATACCAAGAGAACAGAATCGCGCTGCTGATGCCATGGCTACAATTGCTTCGCTCATTGATCTACCGCAAAATGAGACCTACTATGAATTCCTGGTAGACAACCTGCTGATTCCGTCATATGAGATCACTCCTACGGAAATGATATGTGTTGTTGGTCCTGAATCCCAATTATATGGTTCCATATTCACATACCTTCGCGACAATATCTTACCTCCCGATCTATCGAACAATCAATGCTGCACTTTCATTCGCCAATCCTCTAGATACATCATTTTAGCAGATATCCTATACCGACGAGGTCTAGATGGCACCCTTCTTAGATGTTTAGAGAGTGACAAAGCTCAGATTGCATTACGAGAAGTGCATGAAGGGATATGTGGCCCGCATACTAGTGGTCCTACCTTGGCCAAGAAACTCATCAGGACTGGATATTACTAGCCTACTATGGAAAAAGATGCATGTCAGTTTGTCAAGAAGTGTAAGCAGTGTCAAATTCATGGAGACCTCATACATGCACCAGCACAGGAACTACAACCACTTGCATCTCCTTGGCCCTTTTGTTAGTGGGGACTCGATCTCATAGGCAAGATTCACCCTCCTTCCAATGGACATAAATTCATTATTACAGCCACAGAGTATTTTACAAAGTGGATTGAAGCCGTGCCTCTCACACAAGTTACTGGGAAACAAATCGCTACCTTCATCCTGAACTACATCATCTGCCGATACGGGATTCCTACTTTCATTATTACTGATAACGGGCGTCCTTTCAAAAATCAGGATGTTCGTGAACTCTGTGAGCGCTTCCATATCTCTCACCGTTTCTCCACACCATATTACCCCCAAGGTAATGGCCAAGCTGAGGCGTCTAACAAAACAATTCTTAAAATCCTTAAAAAGACAGTCGACAACGCTGGCCGTAACTGGCATATCCAACTCAATCTTGCACTTCGGGCCTATCGCACAAGTGTTCGCACACCTACAGGAGCTACACCCTACTCACTTGTCTACGGCGCTGAAGCCATCTTGCCTATTGAGGTCGAGTTACCTTCTTTACGGGTCTCTTTGAGAAACATAATCAACGATGAAGATTACAGGGTCTCTCGCCTACAAGAACTAGAACTGCTGGATGAATGAAGACAGTCCGCTTTTAATCATCTCAAGGCTTACCAACAACGAATGAGTCGTAGCTACAATCACAAAGTCAAGCCTCGCACATTTGAGGTAGGTGACTTAGTCCTCAGAGAGAACCCCAAGAATCAGCAAGACAGAGATAAGAAGGGCAAGTTCGAACCAAACTGGCTTGGTCCTTACATCATTACAGCGGTATATGGATCTGGGGCATATCAGCTCTCAACTACAGAAGGTGAACCCTTAGAGGATCCTATCAATAGCATGCATCTTCGCAGGTTCTACACATAAGCTCTTCGGAACATCCAAATTTCAAAAATACAAAAAAATCAAAAAAATTATAAAACAAAAAAATCGTTACTTGGTGAAAACCTGGCAAACAGGCGCCTTGTGACAACAAAAAAATTTAAAAAAATTGAAAAAAAGTAAAGAGAAATAATTTCGTCCAACGGTGAAAACCACTTCGGTGGCACCCTGGGCAAGTACCATGGTGAAAACTGGGTCACCAGCGCCATGCGTAGAGACTTTGCTCCTCTCTCCTTCAGGATTCTCTTTCATTCTTTCACTTTGCACACACTCACAACCTATTCGTTCACAATAAACTTACTTATTCCCATCATGGCTTGTTATTGATCTACCTAAGATTGGTTAGCCATCCATAACCCCCCCTTTTCACTCCCTTTCCATCCATAATAAATCAGATCCTATCTGTGGCTAAGGCAAATCCCACGTCTAGTAATGGGTGTGGAACTGAGAACATCACATGTTTCGAGGAGTATAGTTTCTTCCAGCTTCCTTCAGGCCATTCGCGCACAATCCGCAATAAAGCAACATCTGCATCGCCAGTCCACAATAAAGTTTCGTCTTCTCCATAATAAAGTATCAGTTTCATGGATTCAGTCAGTTTCAAATGAGACACAGCAGCAACAATGAGCTTCAACAAAATCAAATCTTTCAACAGACTCAGACAACATATGGTTCAGTGCTATCTATCCTTTTTGTGAAAGTGAACATTGTGACCACAATCGAATAAGACTTAAACAAGTGACAAGAGACACTAAACTTGAGGACTACAGTGGATGTTGGTGTCGAGTCTTGGTTTTCTTTTGATTTTATCTTTTTGGTGACATGTCTTTTAGCTTTTCCAGGATGTCTTTGACTAGAGATTCTATCTCTAGGATGTCTTTGACTAGAAAGGCGAGGATGGGGTATCGTCACCTATTTGTATTTGCTATCTGTGGATTGTCTCTTAGTAATGCTATGACTTGTCCAAGGATATGAGGACACTGTGAGTCTAGTATGAACTGGGGCATTCCTTGTTTGTGACTGTCTTATCTCCATGCAAACAGGTACAATGACTTTCTGGGCCGAACAGATGCCTCGATTGTCATAACCTACTTTCCATAATAAGCTCAATGATGATAACGCACAAGAAGCTCTTTCACGTTCATATCTTCTGTCTTCCATCCCCCTTTCTTGATTGACTTCCATCGTCCTTCTCGAGTCCGCGTAGCCCGCTATCACATGACTGAGTATAATGACACACCAAAAACATTTACATTTCATATAGTTACACCTACATCACCACATATAAGCATTTCCTACATACATATAGATATCACAATTGCATCACATCCTGCATACAACACATGTTAGCACACCTCACATTTTCATTATGTAAATAATCATTTGCATTATCATATTCATTTGCATTACATACATTCACATTTGCATCATGCATCACATATACAACATCAAAGAACAAAAATATTGCATTGCATCATATAAGCATCCATATCATAAAACATGCATCACATAAGAACATCTCATCACATAAGGTACACATGCATATAGCTGCCGCAAAAAAATGATGAATCATCTCTCATATATATAATCGAAAGTGTCATAATACAATGATGTCAAAAGAATCATATGGCTACAAAATCACCCGCAGGTGTCTACAATACAAAAATGGTACATATACTGATACAAAGGGGAGCCCTCTATGGCTGTGATGAACTCCCTCCCTCGGAGCCGCCTGGCCTCGACGGAGTCTGAGCTCTAGATGGTCCTGCTCCAGGATCCCCCTACCTGTCTAGTGGTGGTGGTGGAGGACCCATGACCCCACCGCTGGATGCCTGCCTCCTACGACTCCCTCCCATAGCCGTCGTTGTGCACGACGATCTATGGAAGCTCCTCGCCCGCTGATCTGCTGGCACGACACCATAGTACAGATCCCTCCAGTAGGCGATCTCCTCTCCGGCTCGCAGCACATATGCGTAGCCTGCCCCTGCATCCTCTGCTACCCGCCTCCCTGCCCTCAGAGCTGTCTCGACCTCAGTATATCTTTGGATGGCCTGGTCTCTCTCCCGCTCTGTGTCCCTGAGCCTGATCCTGAGGCGATCCCTCTCCCGCTCCAAATCCGCAATCTCGTCTGCCTGGCCCTGGCAGATCTCTCTCAGCCCTAGCAGCTCATCCTCCTCAGGATCACCACCCTCAGCCTCAGCCTGTGGCTCCTCCTCTGCAGGTGCCTGCACCTATGCCTCCCCCTCTACCTGTCTCTGCACCTGTCCCTATCCCTGCACCTGTCTAGGTCCCTGTGCTTTAGGACCCTGTGCTGCTGGTACCTGTAGGGGCAATCCACCTCGACCCCTCACTACCTGGGCTGCTCTCTCCTGTCCTCCCTCCCTCCGAGGTGCTACTCGCCTCTCTCCCACCACTCCCCTCCACCTCCGCCGGCCCCTACCTCCATCTCCTCCACCATCATCATCATCATCCCCTCCCACCTCTCCCTCCAGCAGCTCTCCCGGATCTATCAATCTCGGAAAGGGATGCTCTGCCCAATACGCAGAGTACTCTGCGTCCATCCCTGCATCCTCTACCTCTGGCCACATGTCCCATGGTAATGGCATCATCTCTGCCAGCTGTGTCACAGCCTGATCATATGATAACAGTGACCCGAACTGTACCTGATCTCTGACTGTACGAGCATACATGCCCGAGCCTCGCGGCATCCTCTGGATCCGGCCGAACTGTCTGCATACCCTGTCAACAAGCTGCCTCTCCAGAATATAGGGCGTCCGCCCAATAAGATACCTACTCCTGAATGCATAGGGTAGCTCCACTGCGTTGTCATCCCACTCCTCGCACCCCAGGTACGGCCTCCAAATAACCATATCAATGTCATCTATGATGCGTCTCTAGTGCTCCAATCGACCAATCCGAGGCTGTGATGTAATCATATCGTACAAATGCACAAAGCTCCGTCCATGCCCTCTGCCTCTGAAGTGGATAGGTCATGTGATCGGTAGGTGCTCATATGCCCACACCTGTAGGAGAGTCACTCCGTAGCCCAAGCCCACTGATCCGTGGTAAACAAACTGATGCAGCTCATAGTACAAATGGGCCAGGACACATGACCCCATGCATATCTGGTGTGCTCAGTCACCAATGTCTCCAATGCCCCTCCCCAGCCAACTGCCAATCCTCGTGTAGCTCTGTCCGGACACAAGTACCCACTGATGACTCCTCCGATAACAGCTGGTAAAGCTAAACCTGTAGCGGTCATGGTATCCCATGCCACATGACCTGCTCGCATCTCCAAACCAGGATCCTGAAATACTCGTCTCAGTGCCTCCCTGTCACCATCTCGATCATATGGAATCAACTCTCCATCGATCGGAATATGTAGAATCCTGTAGATGTCCTCAAGCGTCACTGTCATCTCACCCATAGATAAGTGAAACATGCAAGTCTTGGAGTGCCATCTCTCCGCCAGTGCAGTCAACAAACCCATGTTTGCCCGAAACTCAGGCACATATAGCACATGTGTGAGACCCATCTCCTCAATAGAAATCATATCCTGAATCGACAACTCTGGTCGCAACCTCTGAGTCGATGGGAATCTCTCCCGTGACTCCAACATAGGCAAATACTCCTGCAGTCAACCAATCAATCATGTCAGTTATCGTGGCATTCACTGTTTATCACAAAATGCTACTTGCTACCTAAATGCATACGCTTACCTATCCTAGTGACACTCACTGTTCATCACAAAGTGTTGCTATCTATCCTAGTAGTACTCCCTATTCATCACAAAGTACTACGTGTGTGACATTCCCTGTTCATCACAAAGTGCTGCCTATCTTGGTGCTCCCTGTTCATCACAAAGTGCCTTGATCTATCCTAGTCTTCCTAGAGGACTTGCTTGAGTGTATCCTCTCAGCAGCTTATCCAATCGACAGCGTATGTTCATCACAGAACTGCCGATTTGACCTAAAAAGACTCAACTTATGCATTTTGCAACACAAACGCGCTTTACACTCACAAACGCGCTTATAGACTGCACATACGCGCTTCTGCAACACAAACGCGCTTTCTGAACACATACATGCCTATACCATGCACAAACGCGGCCAGGGAACACAGACGTCCCTACATGACATAAATGCCCCTACAGGGCACAGACGCTTCTACATTTCACAAATGCGTCCGTCTTCAGCACAAACGCAGTTCCAGGCACAGACGCACCTGGACCCGACACAGACGCGCCTGTCCGACACGGACGCGCCTGTCACTGACACAGACGCGGTTGCGCGTTTTTGCATATTTCAACTACCCTATTCCTAGCACATTTATTGCTACCTAGCATGCATTAATGACAAAACTTGAAATGCGTGAAAGTACGAGGAGGTTTTTGGGTACTTACCAGCTCTCCAGCATCTGTTGGTCGCTGGAATCGGCGAACGCGGTCGAATCTATGAATGATAGCCATCACTGCTGACTGCTGTTGCTCTTTTCTCGCTCTGCACTGTGATCTTCTAAGGGTGTGGATGACAATGAGGATGTCTTTTGCCCATGGTCTATCTTATAGACTACCCCTAGCCCTCGCCCTCATTTCCCGAGTCAGTATTCTTCTTCCTGTGACTTTGTCACTTTATCTAATCAGTCCATTCTATCCCGTCTTTCTTATCGAGAGATTGTCTGCAATCTTTTCAGACATTTTCATCCAATCTCTCGAGGGGGCATATAATTCCCATCTTGGGGCAACTCTGTATCAGTTCATCTTATCTTCTTTGAAACAATGCGACAAGCCCCATTGTCTCAAAGAGGGGCAAAATGTAGACACCCAAAATTGTCATGTCTAATTAAATAAATATTTTATTTATTTAATTATCTAAGCCTAATTCTTCTATTAATTAAATAAATTTTTATTTATTTAATTAATTCATTTATCCTCTTCTAGCCTTATTTCTCATTTAAATAAATACATTTATTTATTTAAATTATCCCTTTCCTAAATTAAATAAATATTTTATTTATTTAATTGTCCTACTTCTTCTATTAATTAAATAAATCTTTATTTATTTAATTAATTCATTATCTTTTTCTACACATGACACATGTCATTCATCTCTTAATTCCTACACTACCTACCTCTTTCATTATTTTGGTATTTCTTATACCTACCCTCTAATCCTAACCGACCTCTCTTTTTACACCTCTCAATCTTAACCCTCCATTTCTTATTGTGTCTTCTATTTAAGGAGATGTTTTCTTCATTGTCAAACCCTAATGACACAGCCTAATGATCTTTTATGCAACTTAGCTATACTAAGATCCTACTTGCAACCACTTTCCGTTCTTTGTTGAGCTCTTGTGCATACAAAAATCTGAGAGCAAATATATCAAGCAAGATCAATGGAGATAGGAAGAATGGAGATCAAAACCCTATTAGACATGTGATGGTATAATCTTTGTGATTTTGAGTTATTTGTATTGTCTTAGGTAATCTTCATATGTTATGGTGGATCTTTGTTCATTGTTAGGCTAGGGTTTAGTGGTTGGATTCATTTAGCCTTTCAATATTGTTGTTTATTGTTATCCATTTTCACCATAAACAAGTAGTTATCTTGGGAGATATATGGTGAGTAATTTTGGGGGCGGATTCTTCCCCACCCTTGCACTATGATGTTACAAATGTTTGGATACTGACTCGGCTCAAAGTTTCTAATTCTATGGTTCGTAATCAGGCTTCCCGTTCGGTCGTCAGTGATGAACTCTCTCAGGAGGCTTCCCAACCTTTAGAACAAAGGCTTTACGTATCTCGAGGATACTGGGGGAAGGCTAATCACTGCGCGTAACCGTTGAAAAGGACTTTCGTCACTTTCCACATTTGATTATAGTGGGTTGGAATTCTTGCATCAAAGTCGTTCCCCACTTAGGTCATTCCCTTCACACCGGCCATAAACGACTTTAAGAGTTGATTGCAACTCCTCAGGAAAGCAGGCCTGCTAAAGGATTTAAATGCGTGAATTACTGAAAGCGTAAGAGTGGTTTGACTTTTTGATCACTCAGTTAAGGGGAGAGCATATACCTTCCACTTTCGAGAGAAAGCAAACAATGAAGTCTTATTTTATCCTTTTAAATTAGTGATTTGCTAAAATCTATGCAGAGATGTTGCTCCAGAAAAACATGATGTTCTTTTTAATCTTTAAAAGACAGATTTTCTGATCTAGAAAAAGTGAAAATGGTCAACAAAGCAAAAATTTGTGTTTTTGGAGGTCAACAAAAGAAATCGTTTTGCGGTAAAAGTAAATTTCCTCGCTTTACCTGCAAGAAACTGTTATAACCCTGCAAACAAACAAAAAGATAAAATTGTCAGTTGATTCGGGGGACTTCTACAAGTCTAGAATTTTAATTCGGTTACAATAAATTTTTTATTTTTTTGTTTTGTCTGTGATGCGCTACAGAACAAACTGTACGTGCTACAATATGCTCCAGATGCGCTATACAATTATTTTTATGCGCTATTCTGTTACTGGGATGTGCTATTCTGCGTGTCGTAAGCGCTACTCTATTTTTTTCTTTTTCCCGCGATCAGATATGCAGGAAAAGTTTAAATCTGATGCGCTAATGTTTGGTTTCTACACACTGGAAGATTTATTACAGGTGCTAAAATGTGGATTGGATGCGCTAATCTGTTAAGTATATGCGCTACTATGTGTTTTGCCCGCGTCGACACCTACAGGAAAATTTGTTGAACAGTATCATGCGCTAAGGAAAAGTGCTCACACGCTAAGACAGAGAGCCCACACGCTAAACAATAGGCTAGAAGTGCTAAACTATTAGGCGGATGCGCTAATATATCTTTTCGATGCGCTGATTCTCATTTCCCGCGGACTTGCAAAAATGATCAATTTCAAAAACCGATGTGTTATTTGGGGTCGGGCCCCACGGTGGGCGCCAGAAATGTGTGCGGGAAAAGTGGATGAATAAAACTTAATATATGAAAATAATGAGAAATACTAGTCCACACACACACACAGGACTTCTTGATGCAAGCTATGGAGTAACGTAGTGTTACTCATCTTCCCAAAGAGGGTCCCATGGTTCTCTATCTCACAATGTCCCTCAAACCAATGTTTTTGCTTTCAGATTACTGAGCAAAATGGTTTAGGGATGACAAATATGAGAACGAGAGATGCTTTTATAGACTTTAGTATGAAATAGATGCTAAGCTATGTATGATCTTAGAAATGCAATAAACTAGATGATAAGATGACAAGATTAGTATGAAGATTATCCTAGCATACTATATTTAGTCTATGATTGAGCTAAAATGATAAATAAAGTAATCTAAGCATGCATATTTAGTCTAATTTATGATCTAAAAGAGGCTAAATGATGAGCATATATGAAATGAAAGCTTGAAAGAATTTGAGCATAAGTGTGATGCTTCAAATTTGAAAGATGATTATTTAAAATGGAGGAATGAGAGCTCTATTTATAGCCTTAACAGGGCAATGGATGGTCAAGATCGAATGGCTTAATCAAGGGCCAAGTTTGAAAGTTGGGGATCCATGTGCACAATTGGCACTAATAAAATAGTGACAAGTGTCAACATAGGATTGGGTTGAAAGAAGAGGTTGGAGGCATTAAAGGCCTGAGAAGACCTCATGGTTATCTAAAGGCTAAGGGTCAAGTCTAAATTAAGATTACCCACTGGATTAAGAGCTAATCCAAGGATAAACCTTTGTGCAAATGATTAAGAGATAATCATGGTCAAAGCATTAAAGGCCTGATGAGACCTTTGGGTTGGGTAGAGGTTGAGTCAAAACAAATGTTTTAACCATGTGGGAGGGTTTGAGTTAACCATTAATGGTTATTGGAGACTTTGAGGATTAAGTGGTTGAAGGTTGGAAGCCTTCAATGGTTTTCAAAGACTTTAAGGATTTAGTGGTTGAAGGTTGAAAACCTTTAATGGTTATCAAAGACTTTGGGCCATTTGAGAAGTGACTTCCCTTTGCTTAGGGAGGTGACAAAGTTTAGAGGAGGGGTTAGGTTAATTAGAAGCGATTAGAAGATTCTAGAAGGGATTAGAAAGGGGTTTGGGTTTTTGCAAGTGGATGGAGGGATAATAGGATTTAATTGAATTAATTGATTTTCATTCAATTTGGTTGTAATTAAATAAATTTGATTTATTCAATTTAGGATAACTATTTAATTAAATTTGAATTTAATTAAAAGTGGATAGGGGGGATTTAATTGAATAAAATGATTTATTCATTAAATGGTATGGTGAATTTTATTTAAATAAATTGAGTAATTTACTTAATAAAATAGAAGAATGTGGATGATTTAATTAAATAGGGAAATGAACATAAAATATTCATTTAGGAATGTGGTCATTTTTATACGTCTACAGATACATCTAGAAATTATATTGAAGCTTCAATAATAGAAAATTGGATAGTATCTATAGTTAGTTTTTTAATTTTGGTAGGATTTTATGTGTAGGCAGTGTTACACGCAGATGCATCCCCCTCAAAAAACACCAAGTCTTGAAAATGGGGACATCCTCGAGACAAAAGGATGCCAAGGGGACATCTCTCTGCTATCTTACGACCTCCACCATGCATCCCTACCATCCCAAGATGTTTCCCTCTAAGGGGGGGTGTTTCTGAGGCATTTCTAAAGAAAATGCATGATATGGGGAAGCAGGGGTGTCTCTAAAATGCCTAGACATCCCTTGAGTTTGGTAGAAACACATAGGTGTTTCCCCCATCCAAAAGCACTAATTTTGAGTTTTTTTTTTTAAATAAAAAAAATTGTCCTGAAAGTGCATGACCTAACCCTAATCCCTAATCTGAGCCCAACCCCCAAGGCCTCCTATAAAGAGACATGGTCTCATTCTAAATCACACAAAATCAATGAAGAGTCTAAAAGTGTTCAGACTAAAGTAGAGCAATTCAGATGGAAGGAGAGGGAGCAAGATAAGAGGGATATTCTTGCAAGAAGAGGACATCAAGATTCAAGATTATAAGGTAGGCATTCAAAAATTTATTTGTTCATTGTTCATTGCAGTTATTATGAATGATTGAAAACCTTGTTGTTTGAGTCTGAAAAGTGAAAATTGCCCCTTTTTGTCACAACATGAAAACATTTGTTACAAATTACTAAAAACCTTGTTTCTATCATTTCGATGATCTTATATTTGATTTTTCATTGTATACTTAAAATTCACCAATTTGCATTGCTACAACCATACAAGTGTTTATAACTCATTGTTTCTATTTTGACAAATTATGACATCAACATATAGGTTTTCTAATTTATTTTTGTAATCATTGTTTCTTGCAACATTATTATCAATATGAGTTCACACATTATGAGTGAGGACAAGGGTTAGGGACAAGGGGTTGAAGTAGAAATTGAAAGTGAAACTATATCATTTGATGATCCTAGTACATCAACAACGAGGGGTGATATTGACACTTAAACAAGAAGTTCTATTGGGAGCCAAAATTATAATTGCCCTCCTCAAATCTTGTGAAAATGGGCCAAGGGCCCCTTCGATCTAAAGTTACCTTTAAAACAATTTGCAAGTAAGGTACCAACAAAGCCTAGAATAGTTTTGGGCGTAAACTTGAATGGTTTGGTATCATGACTAGAACTAATGCTCACTTCATCTTATCCAAGGAAAAGGTGTATATGGGTATAAAAAGGTGGAAGTGAACATAAAATATAAAGCTGAAATATTAAATTGTAGGGTTATTATTGAAGAAGTACCTACATTTGCTAGTTTTCCACAAAGGGGTAGAGGTCATTAGAGTTATACTTCTACTTTGCATAGTTTAAGGTCACCAAATCCATCCAATTTAGAGACAACAAGGCATAATGGGAAACATAAGATGACTAGTCCTAGAGATTCACAACCACTGGTAGATTTATTCAATGTGCAAGCAAAGGATAATATAGGTGACACCAATTGAAAATTCTTCTTTGCTAATGACATTCTATTTCATGTGACTTTCTCTCCTTATTATAAGGAATTTGTGGGAAAGATAATAAGAGTAGGACCATCATATGTGCCACTAGGGGAGACTAAATTAAGGACAACAATATTGGATAAGAACTATTCTAAGATTAATATTTTGATAAAGAAGATGAAGAGAACCTGGGTCACAAGTTGATGCAACATATTCATGGATGGGTGGACAAACATTAGGCGTCACCCACTCTATATCATGGTTACACTTATAGAGGGCTCTTATTTCCTTTGGGTCGTTGCTTTTTCAGTGCATCACAGGGATGCTCATTTTTAGTTCTAAATCCTCAAAGATTCTATAGAGGAGGCTGGGTCACAAAATGCAATGCAAGTAGTGATAGATGTGGCCCATGTGTGCAAACCTATATGGAAGTTAATTTAGACAACCTGTAGATATATTAGGTGGAATCATTGTTGTGTGTATGCCATGAATAATGCACTCAAGGACATGGGTAAAATTAGTTGGATCAAAACAATAGTTAATGATGGTAGAGATGTGTTGATGTTTATTTATAACCACCACACTTCACATGCACTTCAAGACCTTCTCCAAGAAGAAATTTTTGAAACATGTAGAGACTTGGTATGCATCACACTTTATTCTCTTGGAGAGGATGTTTGAGTTGCAAGAGGCATTGAAATAATGGTTATGGTAGTAGAATAGGATTGGTCACCTAAGTTGAAGACATACTAGGGGAAAAGGATGAAGGAGGTAGTGAAGAATGATATCTTTTGGGATGATGCTAAATATATTATCTCCATCATTACTCCAATATTTAGATTTATTAGATATGTGGAATATAGTGTGCCTTCCCTTGGAGATATGTATGAGCATGCATTGATTATATGCTTGATCAAATGAAGACTAGTGTATGAGAGAATGATCCTACATTGCAATTCTACATCTAGCATATTCAGTCAATTATTCATCGTAGATGGGAGAAGCTCAAAACTCCCTTACACATGAATACCTATGCATTGAAACCGAAGTGATATATGCAAAGGTCTAACAAAATTACATCAATATAAGATACTAAGGTGAAGGAAGGGTTTATGAAGGTCATTGAAAAAGTGTATGATTTAGTTGGATTTGTAATGAGTGGATAAAATATGCCACTCTTTGAGGATATTTAGAGGCAATCGAGATAGATTTGAAAACTATGATATAGGAGGACCCCAAGTTGTGGTGGACTATGCATGGGTCTAGATATTGGATTACTACTAGAGCCATTCATTTTTTGTGTCAATTTTATTATGTTAGTGTGAATGAGGTTGTTTCCTATCTACTTATTAGTAGGAAACTATTCACATGTTATGTTTACTTACGATCTAGCTTGCATTTAAGTTAGTTGTCATAAATTTACTTTATGTAACTTGTTATCTAATATTGTTCATAGGATCAGGCTAGTTATCCTAGGTGGTGTAGAAAATGATGATACAACCACAAGAGCCAAGAATCATCTGCAAGCAAAATGCCTATCACACAAAAGAGATCAAACAAAGATAATGTGCTTCGTAACAATGTGAGAATTCTATATGACTGAACAAATAATATTAGAGATATAATTACAATGAATGAAGAAATCCTTATGAAATGATGAATGAAGCTCTCGATGCAAAACCCTAATGTAAGATTAAAAACTAACATGCGTCAAGTATCATAATCATAATGAATGAGACAACTTAAGCTATTATTAGCCTAATTAAATAAAAGGGAAAACCACACAAGTTTATCTTAAGTGAAAAAGTAATTGAAGGACCTAATTAATAAATAATTATATAAAGTGTCCTAATTCCTCCAACAAGTGGCATTCTAGAAGCTATCTTATAATGGGGTCATGTTTCATTATTTACTTTTAGATTTTATTATTATGCACCATCCTTTTAATGTTTGTATCAAGGGTAGTTGTCATCCTACCTCATCACCTTGCCTATATAAGCAAGACTCATTATACATTATAACACATCAATTGAATTATTTTCATATCATTTCAATTCCATTGTTCATGCAAGCTCATGTTGCAACATTCTCTTGTGAAAGGCATGTTTCTTAGTTGATCCTTGAAGTCTATAGCTTCATGATGGGTCCATTATCATTTCAACATGGTATCAAAGTTATGGCCAAGTAAACCTCTTCCCATATTGGAGAATTGAGCTATTGATAGAAATAAGATTTTCATTACAAGTTGACCTTGGCTAGCATTGGAGAGAATTACAACTCACCATCGAGTCCAAGGTGCTAAAGAAAGTCAGAATTGGCTTTTGTTTCACTTAAATTTGACCATTTTTTGCCAAAGTTTCAAGGATCGAAGGAAGGTCTAATTGTCAACTTTGGGAGGTAGCTAAGTATCTGAAGCAATTTGGATCAAATCTGACCTCTTCATTGTGCTAAGAAGACCAAACGACCACAAAAATTCTTTCCAACTATGATTTTGGATAACTTCATTCTCAACATTTGAGGATTCTTTTCCCATTATTGTTGTTGTACAAAATCCATACAGATAGAGGGTAGGAAAGAATCAACTACCCAACTATTCACAATTTTTTTTGGCTCATCGAGGTCTTTTTTGCAAAATATTTGCTTATCCAGGTACCTTATTCATCATTTTTTGGCAAAACTCTTTTACTTATACAACAAACTTTTGGGGCATTTACAACATTTATCCGAAGTACCTTTTGAAATTTTGCAACATCATTGCATTCATTTCTGTAGGAGATATGGTCTGGACACATTTTTTCAAGATTGCATGTTTCTATTTATTATTAGGTTGTATTGTTCCCCTCCTTCTGTTTGGTGGCATTGTTTTCAATATTGCTAGAGCACTTAGCTTTTTTGTGGTCATATTGCTTTTTATTTATTTGGTGGTCAAGATTATTTTTGGAGGATAAGGTTTATATTTGGTGGTTGACACTCGACCCAAGCCACACACAACCCATGGTTTTCCTTGCTACTTTAATTGTATTTAGGTTTTTGTTTTTTGCTAATTTACATGGCCTTGCTCATTTTGGTTATTAGTGGTTGCAATTGTTGATTGTATGACCTTGATTGGTTGATGGTATTACATATTGGGTTTATAATTTTATGCATGGCCTCATATTAATCTCTAGATTTTTGAGTTGCTTGTTGATTAAACCATTTCTTCATTGGAGAAAGCAAAAGTGTTTCTTTTTACTTAGCCCAAGGCCTATTTACTTTGGGGGTCGCCTTTATTATTTACTTTCGATGACTAGTTTGTGAGGCAATTTTATATTATCATTAGTGGCATATTACATTCATTTGTCGAAGTACAATTCATATATTGAAGTACATTCACTGTTTCTATCAATTTACATAAAAAAATCATTGTTTTGCGCTAATTTTAGCATTTCACAAATACACCCTTCAATATAGAAAGAGGGGAAAACAAACTAGATGACCCTAATCAGAATTTTAGTTTTTTTCCCATTGGGATTAAGCTTATATCTATTAGGTCCATCCCTCTTTCAATGTGGTGGTCTCTAATGTAGAATTAGTGGTTTTGTTACCTTAATTGGTGAAACCCTAATTTTCACCTTTACACTTTGACATTCCATTCTCCAAATTGTTTTAGATTTTTTGAAAAAAAAAACCAAAGAATGCAATAGGAACATTTATGCACCTTTTCATGCATTCCTTTGTTTTCATATCTCCAAGGCTTGCATTATCTTTGATCTCAAAAGTTTGAAATTATTCTCATCTTCTTCAAATATTACTTCAAATTTAAACCTCAATTTCTTAATGTCATTAGATTTGAGTCTTCACTTCCAATTTGGCTATCACTCTCTTCCAAATACTCTTGAGTATTTGATCATTTGAGACTTTGATATAGAGCATAATTTACAATGACACCAATTTTTGTTCATCGAATTTTTGACTTTTTTCTTCATTAGATGCTGATGATTTGAAGTACATGTAAAACCACTAAAAATACCTCTCTTTCTATAATATATAACCATATAATTTTGGCATTCAATTTGTAGTAGTCTCTCATCCCTAGAAAGAAAGTTTTGGATGCCTTATGTAGAACATCATTTCAATTTTAAAATGCCTCCTTTTTATAACATTTTCTCCTTGCATGGTTTCTATAGTTAAATGCCTAAGAAAAATAAATTATGTTGCTCTAATATCATAATGAGACTAAGGTGAGTGGTAGAAAACAATGAGCATAAACAAGCGATGATAAATATTCACAAGGAATAACAATGAGCATAAACAAGCGATGATAAATATTCACGAGGAATGACAATGTATAAGTACAAATAAGAAATCAATTTTACTAGGTGCAACTAATAATTGACCAAATTGACTATAAAATTAATCATGATGTCACAAATAATGATACGTTAATAATATAATTCATTAAAAAACACCTTTATGGTCATAGAAAACATCTAGAATACGCCATCAAAACATGTTGATGACACAACAAACCTTATTGAAAAATTGAATGCAATGGATCTTCACACATAAATCACATAATACATTGATAAAATACTCAATATAACTATATAATATGAATTAAAAAAGCAAGGAAAACACAAGAGTATACATTACATCCTTACTACGATTAAGATTACTCATTGAAACTTCCAAAAATATAAGGACAAGGTACTTGTTGGGCACAATCCTTCACAAATATAAGAGATATCAAAATCACAATCCTTTAAACCATAACATGTCTAGGTCTCAAAACAACAAAATAAATATCAAAAGGGTTCACAAGGTAGGTAAAACCAACTATTGTTCTTATCGGCCCTCATAGATTGTAACACTTTATCCTCTCATTGCTACTAAGGAAAGGACAAGACCAAACCAAATAGAGTAATTAACCAAAACATCACAAAGTCTTATAACTTAGGACTGCAACATTAAAGGATACATTTTAAACTCATAACTAAGATAGAACACCTCACAACACTATAAAATCCCATTTCAAATAGATTTACTAAAAAATGGTTACACCCTTTATGGTCCTTGAGATTGAGGATCCTTACCCACAACACTAAAAGGTTAGGGTGGACTTGATGAGAGAGAACTTATATTAAGGGCGAGTGAATTAATGTAAGGGGTACCAATCCCCACAATTGAGCACCAAGTCAACAAGAGACACAAACCTCTTCTTCCAAGAGGCACCAACCACCTCTACAAAGTTTCACCTTCTGGTTGTTTCTTATTCAATGGATGTGAACATATTCTACTCTACTTTCACACTTCACAAAATCTACTCTATACTAAATTTACTCTATTAAATTTTCCCCGATTTGTATTTAAATGATAAAATCTTTTCTCACACCCAATACTAACATGCTTCACCTTTTTATAGCCTTTGGGTGCCAAAATTAACTACACAAACACATAGGTCAGCCCTATAAAACCAAATCATAATGATAAAATTCTACGAGTCAACCTCCCATTGCACCTATTTCAAAAATAATAAAATTCCACGAGTCAACCTCCAATTACATCTCTTTCATAATAATAAAATTACGAGTCAACCTCCAATTACACCTCTTTCAAAATAATAAAATTCCATGAATAAACCTCCAATCAAAGATAATATAATAAACATCCTACCAAACTATGACATCAACAACTTTTGTCAATAATTATAATATTTTAAATAATCTCACTTTGACATCAATGACCATATTTCCAACAATCTCTCTTCTTGAACAAAACACACTTGGACATAAATGGCAAGGCTTCCAAAAATCTCCTCCTTTGTCATTGATGAGAACCTTGCAAAGAATTAATCATATGTGAATGTAAAAAGAACATAATACTCCTTCTTTCTATAATAATCCCTCATTTTTTAATTCTCCCCCTTTGACATCAATGACAAAGGGATGCCTAGTACTCTCACAAATAATCTCCACCTTTATGCAATTCTTCCTCTTGACATCAATCTCCCATTTTAGCTCCCACTGAATTTGTGCTTCTCCTTAAGCACTCAAAATTTATACATGAAATACTCCAACTTGACATTTTTTTCTACCTTATTGTCTTTCAATGTTTTCTTATCCAAAGAACTTAAAGAACATGTTTTTTAAAATGACACTATTGATATGTAATATTTGTGTATTGTGTATTTTGCCTCTGCAACATGGACTTGTGTGCAACATAATATTTCTACTATTATCAAACACCATCTACCCAAATTGCATTTGTATATGTTTCTAAACTAAAAATTTCATCTCTAAAATACCACAAACCAAAGTCCAAAATGCTATTCAAGTATTTTTATATTCTTTTGATTGTTTGAACATGAATCTCTCTTGCATAATGTTTGTCTTTGATGTTGTCACATATAATAGGTTGTCAAATGTTGACCTAATAGTGTCTAATTATCAATTGTCGAACATTGACTTAAATAGTGTCTAATTATCAAAAGTTCATATGGCCTATTCTTCTATTCCATAACCAACTCTCATTTGTTTGTCTAATATAAGATCTTTCTCCCTTGATCACATTGAATATGAATAGGTTATTTGTTGTTCTATTTGCCTCTACAACTGATTTTTCTGTACTAGCCTTCTTGATCTCACAAACTTTTTACATGAAATGTAAGGGTATTTCCTTAACCACACATTTGACTAACAATCAAAATATTATTCTTCAACCCTTCAACATACACAATATTTTTTAGTTTTTTTTTTCCATTATCAAGACTAAGAATAATTTTTCCAGCTATCCTCGTTGTCACAATATCTCCAAATTTTACAACACCTTCCTTTACTTCTTTTAAAGTGAGAAGCTTGCTTTTGTCTCATATCATGTTTCTTGAACATCCACTATCAATGTACAATTGGTTTCCTTTGTTTTGGGCATGAAAAGTACTTTGCACTAACATAAACTTCTATTTTTTATTTTTTTCTCACTTGATTTTCCAAATGTTTGTAGGTTCTTTCTTTTGTTTAGCAAGGTATCCACATTCTTGTTCTGTCTAAGAGGTTCCACAAAACCACTTCTACAAAATTGTGCTATATGACCAAAGTTGTTGCACTTATAAAATATATCATTGTAATTCAACAAAGGAGCAAATGAATTGTAGTTTCTATCCAAGAACTCAAGAAATCTTGTTTTTGTTCCACACAAAATTATTTATTGTATTTCCTCTATACTCTACTACTATATGACCAAAATGATTACAAGAAAAACAATAAACAAAGAAAGATTTTTGGAACTTGGCCATGTGAGATTGTCTTGTAGGAATGTTCTTTTGAAATTCTTGTCTTTTTAAGGAACATTATCTTCTTTTTCTTTGTTTCTTTCATTCTTGACAGTCCCCTTGAGTACATCTATATAGATTTTAGGCTTTTCTGCATTTATCTTCTTTGATGATTTTGTAACCTTTGGTTTATAATCTTTTGTAGCCTTCTTTTGATTTTCCTCACCCAAGAGCAATCTTAATGAATGGCAACCCTTGACAATTCCTAATGTCATCTAGAATTTCAATACTCTTCTTGAACTTCAAGCTTTTGTCCAATTGAGCAGTTGTTTTCTCTAGTTCCTTCCTAAATGCAACAATTTCAAAATCTAGATTCTCATAATCTTCCTTTGTCTTAAGATGAGTTCTCACCACCTCTTCTATCCTCATTGTCTCTTCTAATTGAATATTCAAGTTGATAATGATATTTTCTAATTTTGCAAGGCTTTGTGATATTTTTTCTTTTGAAGGACAATCCTCTTCTTCATATTTCTACACATGCAATTTTTATTTTATATTCTTTTCCTTAAGCTTCTTGATCTCACTTAGGACACATATGAGCTTTTCAAGATCCACTTTTTTAATTTCAGCATCTTCTTTTTGTTTTGAATTCATCTTTTTTTTTTCACACTATTTTATTCACCTTTCATGACACATTAGCCCTTGTTTCCACCATGAAAAAAGTTTCTTATATATCACTATTTGAGACACTTTCATCACTCACTTTAGGTGAGGCACTGTCCCTTTTGGAGTAGAGGATTTTCTTGTGTTTATGGATTTTTTTTATTTATTGATGATGTGTGTTCCCTATCTTCTTGTCATGGTCTCCTTCATTATTCCTATCATCCATTTCTTTGCATTTGCCAGATTCTTTCTTCAATTTTCTCACATAATGGGCTTCTTTGAAGATTTTAAGGCTACTTCTCTCTTTGATGGCTTCTTATTTTTAGTTCACATTTCATACACAATGAGGGTCCCATGTAATTCATCCATTGTTAATGAACTTAGATCCTTCATTTCTTCAATGTCAAAAAGTTAGCATAAAATCTTAAAGGGAGAGACCTTAGCAACTTTTTTAGAAATGATTGGTTCTTCAATATTTTCACCAAGTCCTTTGATGATGTTGACAACTTCATACACATGAAGAAAATAAGATCCACAATTTCTTCATCTTTCATTTTCAGGCTCTTGAACTATCTTCTATGAGTTTAGCCTTCTTCACCTTGTCACCGCCTTCCTAGATGTTATGAAGTTTGTCCTAGATATCCTTTTTCAATGCACAATGCATCACCTTGACAAATTATAATTATGATATACCACACAAGATAGCATTCATGGATTTTTCATTGTTTTCACTAGCCTTATTTCTTGCTTGATCCATTGGTGGATTTTTTGGAGCTTTATAACTACTCATAATTGATTGACAAAGTGAAAAAGAAGGGTCATTATGCAAGTTCACATTCTTATGCTTGAGAATGTATAGTTTGTTTTATCAAACAATGGAGCTCTACTTTAGGATAAACCTTTTTGACTACCTATGTGTGCTCTTGAGATCTAACTTCTAGTGGTTAGTCTATTTATGAAGAAAACTAGTTTGATACCAATTGATGAACATGCAATTATATTGAGAGGATAGGGAGAATTAATATAAGTCAATTTTTTTCTTATTTAAAACTTAACAACTACAATAATAGAAAATCCAGAAGTTCCACACAATTAAGAACACAAGGTTTATGTAAAAACCCTTTCGGGAAAACCACAGAGAAGGACAACTTGGATCTACTATCCAAATCTAATCAGAACAAAAATAAATGATCTTACAATATTTTCAAGCACCAACCTACATGAGACACCAACCTAATTGAGCACCAACTCAACAAGAGACATAGATATCTTTTTTAGAAGGCACCAACATCTTCTTCAAAATTTCACCTTCAAGACATTGCTTCTTCAACAGATGATGAACATATCTTTTTGCACTTTTTCACTTGACAAAATGTGTTATGTATTAAATTTATCCACTTTGTATTAAAATGATTAATAAATTTTTCACATCTAGTATTAACAAACATGCTTCACCTTTTTATACTCCTT
This sequence comes from Cryptomeria japonica, assembly GCF_030272615.1. Taxonomy (NCBI): domain Eukaryota; kingdom Viridiplantae; phylum Streptophyta; class Pinopsida; order Cupressales; family Cupressaceae; genus Cryptomeria; species Cryptomeria japonica. Next base: position 506,841,988 of record NC_081412.1, read on the forward strand.
TGGGCACTAAAATTAATTACATAAAACACATAGGTTGGTTCTATAAAATTAAATCATAATAATTAAATTTCATGAGTTGTCCTCCCATTACACCTCTTTCAAAATAATAAAATTCCATGAACTAACCTCGAGTTACACCTCTTTCAAAATAACAAAATTATGAGTCAGCCTCTAATTAGACCTCTTTCAAAATAATAAATTCCACGAGTCAACCTACAAGCGAATATAATATAACAAACAATCTCCCAAACTTTAACATCAATAATATTTGTCATTAATAACAATATTTTTAACAATCTCACTTTGACATCAATGACCATATTTCCAACAATCTCCCCTTTTGATCAAAACACACTTTGAAATCATTGATACCATTTTCAACAAAACCAACTCTTAGTGGCTATAGGCACAACTACCTTTTCATGCTCACCAAAAGTATGTCTCTCTTCCAAATGTGGTTGCACTCCATGGGATCTTTCTACATGACCCACCTTTGAAGAACAAGGATTTTTGTAACACTCTAGATTCACAGCACAAAACTAGAAAACAATATATAGGATTTAAAGGAAGGGATCTAGGAAACATCCTCCAAAAAACCCAAGCACTACCAACAAGAAAAGATTAGCAACCCATTTATCACAAGGAATATATCCAAGGAGACAATAAAACACTAAATAGAGAAACAAGACCAAGAATTTGGGATTCGTAGGAAAATACAAGACTTCCTTATGACCTAGAAACCAAGTATCCATAAAATAGAATACAAACAATAACAAATTCTTCACACAAGAATTAAATCTATTTCTAACACTATGCTAGGAAATCAACAAACTACGAAGTAGAAACTCCACTAACCACTAGGCTCACCAAGTTAGCAACACAACAAAAATGCCTTTTTTTTTACTTGATAAATATATAACTTACATTCCTAAGAACTAAAGAATGTACCATCATACACTATGTTAGGACATCAATGTAGCTATGGAATTCACATCTAAATGACACGAAGTGCACCCTTATGTCACATAATGGTATGGCCTTCGTGTCTCACACACATTATACACTTCACTAACATTGAAACATTAATGACAACAAGATTGGGAAAAATAGGAATAAGAAAAGCAAACATAATCATAGTTAGTAGACTATGTCTACATTCGATCACATACAAGCTACTGAAAGCAAGATATCACTGCATAATGATTCAACATATCAAATCATCATGACCAAAATAATAAATAATATCTAATATCATACATACATTCAAAAACATACCAATCAATACTATCTAGGCATGTCATACACACTAATTAGCAAGATACCAAGCAACATGTAATCCATATAATAACAACTACATTTCACATATTTCTCAAATAATTCACATAAAATTCACTCACATTGGGTGCCATTATTCTAGCAACTCAAATGTCAAGAACTAGTCTTATACAATCCATTAGAGGTCCACACAGACATTTTAAAGAAGAAAATTACATGAGATAAGACTAATGATTAAAAAACTCTAGCATAGCCACTACAAGAATGAAAATAACACAAAAGTGGAGTACATATCAATTCCAACAATAAGGCATAATATGAGTTCAATTTCAATAATAATTCAAGCATGACTATAAAAATTACTAAATAAATATATATCAAAATTTGGTGGCTAGACTACTCACAGACACAAATAATAAATTGATTCTAATTCTTACAAACAATTAGAGTATTTATCAATAACTAAAAAATTATCAAATTTTATAAGTACACTAAAAATGCACTACCTGACTAATTTTAGTCACAAGAAAGGGAGTAAAATATTAAACTAACTTGAATTTCCCAACCCATGGTTAGTCAGAGAACATGCTTGAGTAACACCAAGGAAGTGAGACTTATAATATTCCAATTACATCATAAAGCACTAAATCATTTTCGCATAACTAGGACAAAACCAAGCTCACAAGCTAAGAAAACTCAACAAATCTACTCACACATTAATGAATAATTAACATTCAACATTATACAATAATTCATCAATCATATATATTAAATGCATTAATGCAACATTCAAATTATAATACACACAAGGGTACGCTATGTAAGGTTCTTTAAATCAAGCACTACCACATCTCTTTCTCCCAAATATTAGGCATGCAAAACTAAATGAATAACTTATAAGAGAGTAAGCAAGGTTGAATAGAAAATTTAAGAAAATGGACATTCCTTCTCATAGAAAGGTTACAATCATGTTACAATAACACAATCATGACTACACAAAGGTCACTCAAATAATCACATTAAAAGAAAAGATTCTTGCCAATCATTTAGAAAACCACAAGGGAAAATAACACAAAAGTAACTTCTCAACAAACACAAGAGTCTAACTAAATCCACAAATAATGCATTCCTTAAACAGATATCTAACTAAATCCACAAATAATGCGTTCCTTAAACATATACATGCAAGGAAAGATATCGATAACAACAAGTGATATTCAAAGCTTGCAAACACACAATGAACAAACACATGCTTAGACACAATGATAAGAACCAATTACCTAGAGCTCCCAATTTTGTAACATGGGTTTTGATACCAAATAAAATACTCCATTTTTTACACTATAATATAAATGCACAAAACATGGACTAGCAATTTTATTTGTGACACAAAAGTAGAATTAAGGAAGCCAAACAACAATTCTACATGTTCAATGTGTCATGACTATATATGATGATACACTTGACACACTTGGCATGTACAAGAATGCACAATGCATGATGATAAACACGTAAGAATAACTCTATCTTGGAACTAGACACCAAGATTGACATGAATGAGGCATGGAAGAGAGAAAAATTCTTAAAATAATTGTAACATGCTCCTAACATCTCCCATTACTAAACTAATTAGGTTAGGATTACATAAGTTAGTTTTGTATGAAAAAGATTGTAACAAAAATTATATCTTTTGATTTCTCTATATGATCCTTGCCAAGTTTGATCTTGCTTAGTATCTTTATAGCATGGGGGCTTCACTAGCTAGGCAATATTATATCACATGCATTCATATTGGGGGGTTTAATATCCCAAAATTCTTGAATAATATATTGCCTATTTGGTGAAAATAGGGGGGTTTTAATTCAGGCTATGAAAAATACCATATTTGGTGAAAATAGGGGGGTTTTAATTCAGGTTGTGTATTGGGAGGGGGTGACAGAAAAGGAGTTTAGGGCAATATATTTTGAAAATAGGGGGATTCTTTAGTATGCCATGAATGCATGTGCTATAACCTAGGTTCACAAAGTGAAGCCCCCATGCTTTATAGTTGGAAAAAAGTGTGCATACTAATAATAACCATTGCTAGGTTTGATGGTGGTGTTGGTATATTTGAGTGCTAAGCTACAATATACAATGAATAACTTATTGCTAACCATTAAGGTCATGTTTAGTATAAATAGAAAGTATGAATATAATCTACTCTAGGAATTAGACTAGCATAAGAATGTTGGGTTGCACCTTAAGGTAAATTAAATTAGAGGGATAAGAGTTTTGTTGTATTTAATATTATTAAGTGTGTGCCTTAATATGGCGATCTAATGGATATAGTGTTTCCATCTATCATGAGAGTGACTTGGGTATTGATTATGCTTAGAGAAGGATTATATTTACTATTGTATATTTTTCAAAGTTCATATGACTTCTATATGGCCTTGTTGATGCATGCTACGTTTTTATAAGCAAGATATAATAATATAAAATGCTTATGATACTTGATATACTTAAATCATATTATAGTAGGACATCACTTGGAGACAGATTAGGGTTTCTGTAAAGTGCAACAATATTTTGATCATTTGTACCTTGTGATTTGTCACATGGATGCATTTTGTATTAGGTTATGTATAAATTTTATAGGTATGGATAAGATTTTGAAATTTTATCCTTATAAGACACTATTTCTCTCTATGGTGTATCATTTAAAATGAATGATATTTTAATTATTGAATAGGAATACAAATGGTTGTTAATTAAGACCATCATATGTAGTTTTTTCACATTCTTATAAATGTGACATCTTAACATGATGAACTAACTCATTTAGGTAAAAGCATATATTGTTGTTCTTTGTTTCATTACATGATATCCCTTGGTTAAGCTAGCCCTAGCTTCTTTAGAGGAGCTATGGATATATTAAGGTTGGGAATCCTAGAGTGCTATACCTTATTCATGTAGGAGATAAGTGGTGGAAATATTTAGTATTTACATGTTATGTTATCCTAAGAAAATGCATAGCCCGCTCTTGGTAGTTTCAATCTTAGAATTACATGTGATTTCAATCATAATTGGAAGCAAGTATTTAGGAGTTCCTTAGGAAAATGGTGCCCCTAGACCCAAGTTAGTTGAAGAGGTGTTTAGGTAGCATATCTAAGGTCTAGGGTTGTTACTAAACTTGAATAACTCCCCCCCTCAATATAATTTAGTTTGAGGCTCAAACTCCATAAGATGGTTGTGAAGTCGCGATTCTTATTAATATGTCTTCGCTATATAGGTTTGAGCCAATAAAAGGGCAATCCATCATTGACAAGTTTATTTAATTTGAGGTTTGTGGCGTTTGAGACTTTCAAATCTACTACGATCTTGCATAAGCTTTCAGAGTCATCATCTTTGTGGTTTGTCTCTAATGTGAATATATGATAATGCCTCTAGAAATTTTCATCAATCATTTTGTTTGAAACACTACAAGATGGTGTCTTGGCTTAATGATAAGTACAAGAAAGTATAGTTTAGTTTCTTTACACTTCTTGCATAGAATAAGGTCATGATAATCATCTTGCTAACCTTGTACCTAATGATGTTGTCAAATTCAGATAAATTTGTAGTGTCCCAAGCTTTCACTTGAGGAATTAACAAACAAGGCATGAATAAAAAATTGTATAAAAAAATGGTATGATATATCCATATAACAAAATCACATGCCTAAGGTGTCACCTACAACCCATGGTGACATGCTTAACACACACAAAAGCACTACTATGATGACAAGTGGAAGACTTAACTCAACTCTAAGATAACTCAGAAAGATTAATATAGAAAACAAGGCATAGAAGAGAGATATGATACCCAAAGTCACTATTTTTACCTTCTTCACTACACCACTAAACCATCCTCCAAATTTCATTGAGTTATGACAAAAAAAAAAGAGGCTAAAACATCTATTCTGAATTACTAAGAGGAATTGACTATGATTTAGACTTTAGGATACCAAGTTTTATGTTCCAAATCCATTCTAAAACCATTCATCTACATATTAAAATAGCTAAAACTAATTACATGTACATTCCATGCTCCTAATTAGACTTGGGACTTATTCCAACTCCTAGTCCCATAACTCAAAATGCATATTCATGGGCCTTAGTCTCATACATGAACATGGGATTAGCTCCCTATTCTTAGATTTCTTCCACCCTTTGTGATCCATAGTGCCACACAAAGCTCGGGAATTCTTTGTAGTAGTTGTGGAACCATCCAGAGGATCCTACTTGTGTGAAGATTGTGTGGTTTGAGATTACTATTCTCGGATTACATCAACATGATATTAGAGCGGTCACAACCTGGCTACCCCTTCCTTCCTCGTTTTCACCAGTCTTTGTTTTTGAGGTCCCGAGAGGCTTCTCTATAGAAGTTCGAGTTTGTTCAATTGGCGATATATGCGACATTGCATTTGGCACATCAGTATTGTTCCATATCATTTTTTTGTGAACATGCGGTTCCCCTTACAATTGCTTCTCATATTGATTGCTCATTTTTCAATATTGGCGGTTTCAAATTGATTGGGCTCTTTTGGAAGTTTCAGACTTGCATGCATAGGCAGGCACTCCTTATGTGGTGTGCTCTAGTTCTGCATTGTCGAATCTCATTAGTGGATCAGTGTTCTGTTCAGAGGCTTCGTAGGGTCTTCCTTGTCCTCGTAGAGGTATTCCTTCAGCTTGTGGTACTTGGACGACGGGGTTTATTCTTTATGCCTACAAGAGATCGTTGTCACATGGGTTACCAAGCATTAGCCCTTGGAGGTCTTATTTTATGCCAAAGTTCCAAATTTGCATAACTTATACTTATATATATATATATATATATATATATATATATATATATATATATATATATATAAAATCATTGAAAAGATCTTTCGACAAACTTCATTACGGTCTAAAGTATTTTCTAATTTTTTTTGTTTTTGGGGGATAGTTTAACTTGTTTGAAGTTGCAAGTTGTTTCATTTTTTCTACTTGGTGTCAATTGGCAAATTGGTTTTGGGGATTGCAAATTCAATTTTTGTATTATATTTGTGGGGTGTTCACTGCATTATAAGTGCATATTTGTCTTTTTTTTTTAACTTGAACATCATGTCGGAACAAAAGAACATTGAGTTGCACACTTCACACAATTGTCATACATGGAAACTCAAGATGTCACATTTGTTAGAATCTAGGGGTATTTGGCAAATGTTAGATGTAGATCAACCTAAGTTTACAAAGACATTTGAGCAATTTGGTTATACAAAGAAAACATATGAGGCAAAAGGATCATAGATTTACATTTATTTGATAGTTTATTGTTTCACATTGTGAAGTCTAGGTAATCTAAAGATGTGTGGGACAAACTTGTTGAGTTGTATGGTAGGGTCAACCAATTTAAGATCTTGCAACTTGAAGTAGATTTCACTTCTCTCTCTCTCTAGATGCATTTCTCACTATTCAAGATTTCCTTGTATGGTTTAAGTTGATTTTGTCATAGTTGAAGGATGTAGTCAAGACAAATATGCTAATGAGTGTATCTTCTTTATATATATATATATATATATATATATATATATATATATATATATATATATATATATATATATATATATATATATATATATATATATATAAAATCATTGAAAAGATCTTTCGACAAACTTCATTACGGTCTAAAGTATTTTCTAATTTTTTTTGTTTTTGGGGGATAGTTTAACTTGTTTGAAGTTGCAAGTTGTTTCATTTTTTCTACTTGGTGTCATTTGGCAAATTGGTTTTGGGGATTGCAAATTCAATTTTTGTATTATATTTGTGGGGTGTTCACTGCATTATAAGTGCATATTTGTCTTTTTTTTTTAACTTGAACATCATGTCGGAACAAAAGAACATTGAGTTGCACACTTCACACAATTGTCATACATGGAAACTCAAGATGTCACATTTGTTAGAATCTAGGGGTATTTGGCAAATGTTAGATGTAGATCAACCTAAGTTTACAAAGACATTTGAGCAATTTGGTTATACAAAGAAAACATATGAGGCAAAAGGATCATAGATTTACATTTATTTGATAGTTTATTGTTTCACATTGTGAAGTCTAGGTAATCTAAAGATGTGTGGGACAAACTTGTTGAGTTGTATGGTAGGGTCAACCAATTTAAGATCTTGCAACTTGAAGTAGATTTCACTTCTCTCTCTCTCTAGATGCATTTCTCACTATTCAAGATTTCCTTGTATGGTTTAAGTTGATTTTGTCATAGTTGAAGGATGTAGTCAAGACAAATATGCTAATGAGTGTATCTTCTTTATCCTGTCTAATGTATAAGGTGCTTTTCAAGTGTTTTCTTCTACTTTTTATTCTACTATGGATGCCATGGGAAATCATAAGATGCCTTCCTTTGAGGTGTTTTAGAATTATCTTACTAGGGAGTAGGCCAAGTTGATTCAAATGGATCCTCTTTCTAAGAGTTATGCTTTGATTGCTCAGTCTTCCAAGGGTAAGGGTACAAACAAGAAGAAACCCAAGATAGATTCTCCTATATGTGGCGAACATCCCTCCAAGCCTAAGGGGAAGAACGATCATAAGTCTACTACACCTCCTCCTCCTTCTAACTTAGGGGAGTCATCCTCCAAGTCTAAGAAGGAGAATTGTTCATTTTGTGGAAAATCAAGGCATAATGACACATAATGTTTTGTGAGGTTGGCAACATTGAAGCAAGCTATAAGAAATAATAACATTTCCATGCCTAAGCCTTCTTTCTTGGGAAAAGGACAAGCTTGACAACTCGAGCTTCATCTTTTAGTAGTGATAAATGAATTATTGATTTAGGTGCTTCACATTGCATGACTCATTCAAAGGATTTTCTTGATTCTATTTCACCTAGTAGTACTGAACTCAAATTGTAGTTGGTTTTAGGGACAAGCAAAGTTCAGATGAAGGGTGATTGCATTGATGATGTTCTTCTTGTTCCTGACATTTCACAGAATCTCCTTAAAATCTATCATATTTGTCATACTAGTGATGGGAGGCTTGTTGAGATTTATACTAATGATGTGACTTTTTGAGAGTTACATGATCCTAAGAAGGTTGTTGCTACATACACAATTGATCATGTGGGTTATTTGTATAGGTTTAATGAATTTGAGTCTTCATTAGGACCATCCTTTATTGCTCATGTAGATCCAGTGAGTAAGCTTTGGCAAGAGTGGTTTGGGCACTTGAGCTACAATTTTTTTTTGTAGACGAGGACACAAAAATTGGTGATAGGTCTTCCCATGATCTTTTGCATAGATGGAGTTTGTCAAGGTTGTTTACTTGAAAACATCAAAAGGGTCCCTATCCTAAGGGTATGACCACATGTGCTTTGACACCCCTTGAGTTGGTTTGTAGTGACATGTCCTTTATGAATCCATTTCCAGGGGCCAAGTATGTTTTCCCTTTAATTGATGACTTCTCACGATGCACATGGGTGTAGTTTTTGAGGTACAAGGATGAGGTTCTTATAATTTTCAGGACTTTCAAAGAATTTTTGGAGAAGTAATTAGATCTTTCTCTTTGCAAGATACACACAAATAATGGCAAGGAATGTGTCAATCAAACATTTTAGGACTTTTCATAGTGAGCATGGTATTCTTAATCACTAGATAGTCCCTTACATTCCTCAACAGAATGGTATGGTTGAGAGAAAGAATGTGACTTTGAGGGAGATGACCAATTGTATGATTCAATCTAGGTTCATGGTTCTAGCATTTTGGGTAGAGGCTATCAATTGTGCCAACTATATTCAGAATTGTATACTTCACAAGGCAATACAAAATATGACCATTGACAAGGCTTGGTCCCATGTCAAGCCTAAGGTATCCTTCTTCAGAGTATTTGATAGTGACACTTGGGCATTCATTCCAAATGGTTGGCATGAAGTAATGGAGAAGAAGAGTCAATGATACATTTTTGTTGGCTATTGTGAGGATGTGAAGAGTTTTCACTTGTTTGATACTGTCATATGAGAGGTTCACTTTCATTGTGATATTCATTTTGATGAGTCCTTCATACAGATGGACTCTCCATCACCCGCTTCTTCATCAATACCTACTCATTCTTAGGATGTTTTTATTCATGAGAAGGATGAAGATGATGCTTTAGGTGATGGTCCTAATTTTCTTGATGTGGGTTCTCCACCTCCTCCACTAGTACCTACTCAACCTCTTTGTCTTTGTACACTTATTGAGGAGGTTAGTTCTCTTGCAAGTGATCCCATTTCTACTCACCACACTAATTCCCATACTCTGGGTGTTAGTCTTTTGAGTCATGCACTTTCTACTAATCCTCAAAAGTTCTCTAATGCTTTCGATGTTCCAAAGTGGGATAGTGCTATGGTTGATGAGTATTATTCATTGATAAATGATCATACTTGGGATCTTGTTCCTCTTCCTAATGGAGGAAAGTTGGCTTGGTGTAAGTGGGTGTATTGTACCAAGTTTTTAATTGATGGTCCCATTGACAAGTACAAGGTGTGTCTTATTGCTAAGGGGTTTTCTTAGGTTGATGGAATTGACTATTCTGAGACCTTTGCTCATATGGCCAAGATGGATTCCATTTGTATTGTACTTTCTATTACTGCATCTTAGGGTTGGTTAGTGTAGCAAATCGATGTGAAGAGGGATTTATTGCATGGTGATCTTTAGGACAAGATCTATATGGAGCATCCACTAGGCTTTGTGCACAACCTTTCACTTATTTGCAGGCTTTGACATTCATTGTATGGTCTCAAACAATCCCCTAGAACTTGGTATGAGAAGATGGATAGTTTTTTTCTTACTTCCAGATTCACTAGATGCCACTCTAACCCGACAATTTATATTCAAAGACATGGTGGGATCTCTTCATTCTTGTACTTTCATGTGGATGATTTGATTCTCATAGGTATTTCTTCTTCCATGATTGAGGATACTTAGAGAGTTTCAATGGAAAAATTTAACATGACCCACCTTGGTCATTTGCATTACTTCCTTGGTCTTCAGGTTCATCAATCTTCTACAAGTATTTCCATCTTTGAACATAATTATGCTCTTGATTTGCTTCAAATATTTGGGATGGATGATTGAAATCTTGCCCCTGCTCCTTTTTAGTCAGGTGTTGTGTTGTCTACCATTTTAATCACTCTATCAATTGATGCTACTTTGCATTAGTAGTTGGTTGGCAACCTTTTAAACATGATATATGGTCATCTTGATATTTCCTTTGTAGTTGGTCTTGTCTCTCGTTTCCCTCAAGATCCTCATGATAGTCATTGGAAGGTAGCCAAATATATCTTGCAGTATGTTTAGGGTACTACACAGTTTGACATTTACTACACATTAGGAGCTACTCAGATTATGGGCTTCACTGACTTTGATTGGGCTGGTAATGTTAATGATCAAAAGTCTACTTTTTGCTTTGTTTTTTTGTCTTGGTTACGATCTACTTGCATGGTCTTGCAAAAACAAAACTACTATTGTATTATCATCAATTGAGGCTGAGTATTGAGCAGCAATCTTGGCTATCTAGGAGGTTCTTTGACTTTGATAGTTGATGGCTAAGTTGCACTTCCAATCTAATCATCCCACTACTCTTTGGTGTGTCAATCAAAGTTCTATTCACATTTCTTGCAATCCAGTGGAAAACTAGCATAGTAAGCATATTGAGATCCACATGCACTGCATTCGACAACTCATTCAAGATGGTGTTCTTAGTTTGGAGTATTTCCCAATGGAGCAACAAGTTGCAAACATATTCAATAAACCTTTGGCATCTCAATGCTATCTTTTGCTACATTTGATATTAGGGGTGAAGGAATTTGTCCATGGGGGATTCTAACGAGTCCTTCCTTCATTTTTTTTTTGGAGCATTTTTAGTTATCTCTTTTAGAGTGGAGTTGTCTCCCATAGGGTTTTTCTCCTTTTCCCCATTTGTGAGAGATTGCATTACATTGCATTTGTGCATGGGTACCTAACGTGAGTTTCTTGCTAGGACCCATCTTGTATCTTGCAGTTTTGCACAATATTTCATCTCTCTAAGTTGCGCTTAAGGGGAGGGGAGGGGGGTGCGAGGGAGGTGGAGGGTGTTGGTGTGAATGTGGTTTTGTCCCACTCACACGACTTAAGTTTACATAGGTGGCATTCTAGATTACATTTATGATGGGGCCATATCTCATTATTAGATATTAGTCACTTAGCATTTAATATTGTGCATAGTACATTTAATTTTGGTTGTAGGCTATTAGTCCATTCCTCATCAAAACTTTGTTATTTTTAAGGGGTGTTTGTACATTTTGTATCATCTTAATTTCATTTCTCATATTGGTGAAAAAGCATCTTTTAGGTTACTTCTCTCTTGTTGTGTGAAGGTTGTTTAGTTTGTAGATTGTTATTCTTGGATTAAATCAACACACATAACCATCCTACATAAGGAATATGCCTAATCAATATAATATTACATTTATGTAAACTACAAAATTTTCTTTAGGATCAAGCACCAAAAGGATTGGTGCAGAAGTTTATCATTCTCTTAGAACTTGGAAGGATTTCTCACACTATTTTGATCACACAAGTCTCATACCCTTCTTCTATAGATAAGTATTGGATGAGCCAATTTAGAAAATTCTACGACATATCGATGGTAAGAATGCATTAGTCCTATGAAATTACGAACCTCAAAAACATTCATGGGTGCTAGTTAAATGAAAATGACCTATATTCAAGGGATTAAATAAAATAACCTCACTGGAGATGACATGACCAAATTACTTCATCTTAGATATGAAGAATTCACACTTTACCAAGTTACCATAAATTTGGTTATCACATAAACATTGAAGAACCTAACACAACTGAATCTCATTCTTCTCCACTATACAATAAACAAAAATGTCATTTATAAATACAAGAACAAACTAGTCAAGGTAGGTACAAAAACCCCATTCATCAAGCTCATAAAAAAGGAGCATTTGTCAACTTGAATATAACTATAATAAAATCACATTATCCATAATGAGTAAAAAATACAATATGATGGCTATCTATCTCATGTATACAAAGTTTATGCTATCCAAACTTTAGATCAATCTTTGAAAATACCTTAACTCACTTCACCTAATCAAACAAATTACTATCTCCTTAATTAATTGTTAGTGATGCCCTCCTAAATGGCACAATGTTAGTTTATGATCAAAGAACACAAAACACACAAAGCATTAGCGTTAGTCAATCAAAAACTAAAACATATGAAAGCATTCCAAAAGAGACACTAAAAACATGCTAATGTATCTAACTAAAGAAGTAAAGATAATGAGACATCTCCAACTATCTCTTAGCATGATATTAGTTCCTTCTCCCTTGTTCCTCTCCTCTCCAAGTTCCAAAATAGTGTAGCTCTCAGCAGCTTTTTGCACTATGGATGCTTATGGAGGATTGAGATTTGTAGTATAGCTCCAAATATGAAATGAAAAGTTATTTTTATGCTAAAATGAAGTATTTTAACCAAAAAGACAAGATTTAGTTATGCTATGCTAAATGCTCTCTAAAAATGTCTATAGTCTAAATGCTTACAAGTTTTCAGGATCTAGATTATGAAGGAATGGGCTCTATTTATAGGAAAAATGGAGCAATGGATGGCCAGGATTGAAAGGTTTAATCAAGGGTCAAGCTTGAAAGTTGGGGATCCATGTGCACAATTTGCACCAATAAAATGGTGACAAGTGTCAACATAGGGTTGGGTTGAAAGAAAGGGGTTGGAGGCATTGAATGCCTGAGAAGACTTCATGGTTATCTAGAAGGTAAGGGTCAAGCCTAAATTAGGATTACCCACTGGATTAGGAGTTAATGCAAGGATAAACCTTTGTGCAAATGATTAAGAGATAATCATGGTCAAAGCATTAAAGGCTTGATGAGACCCTTGGGTTGGGTAGAGTTTGAGTCAAAACAAATGTTTTAACCATGTGGGAGGGTTGAATTAACCATTAATGGTTATTGGAGACTTTGGGGATTAAGTGGTTGAAAGTTGGAAGCCTTTAATGGTTTTCAAAGACTTTGGGGTTTTTGGTGGTTGAAGGTTGAAAACCTTCAATGGTTATCCAAGACTTTGGGCCATTTGAGAAGTGACTCCATTTTGCTTATGAATGTGACAATAATTAGGGGATGGATTAAGTTAATTAGGAAGGGGTTAGAAGAATCTAGAAGGGGATTAGATTTTGCAAGTGAATTTGGTGGGTGAGGGAAAATAGGATTTTATTTAAAATAAAAATTCATTTATTTCAAAATGTGTGCAAGTTGCATTTGTAGGAAAATACAAGTGGGGTGGGGATAATGATTTTAAATAAATGTTTTATTTAATTTATTTAAAAGAGGAATAGGGGGATTTTAATTAAATAAATTGATTTTATTTATTTAATTGATTGGAATTTGATTTAATGAATTAATTAAAATAAATTGAATAATTTATTTAATTAATAGAAGAATGTTTGGGGATGAATTAATTAAATATTAATTTAATTAACTGGTGGCTAGTGGATTTTTAATCAAATAAATAGCAAATATTCATTTAATTAAAATGGACAGATTTGTGTGACTACATTTGCCCCTCTTTGAGACGGTGCAGTTTATCGCATCGTTTCAAAGAAAGAAAAACTGGTGTGAAGAAATGCCCCATAAAATGTAAATTTAATGGGTGGTATGCCCCCTCGAGAGATGGGCCGAAAATTTTTGAAAAATCGGGCGATCTCTCGAAAAAGAATGAAAATTGGCAGGGTGGTAGAAGAGAAGAAGTTAGGTATATTGGTGGAAAATAGAAGAAATCGGGGGAAACATGGAGAAATGGGGGGCTCGGGAAGTTCACAGGGACCACGGCGATGAGCGGGGCGAAGTTACGGTGATGGCGGGGGGTATAAATGGGGTGAAAGGGGTGAAAACAAGACCATTTGTGACTGCGACGAGTTGAAAACTTGAGCTCTGACAGTGACATTTGGAGGAGTAAGGAGGAGCAACGATGCCGTTTCCGATCACCGAGCACCGATTTGAGCGAGTGCGACGATTCCAGCGCCCAGCCGACTATGGACCAGCGGTACGCAAATTCGAAAACTCACTTTTCATGCATTTTTGATAGGTTTTTAGCTGAGTCCAAGTCAAGTCGGAGCAAGAGCGCTGGAACTATGTTTTTAGCGCTTTTGCTCCATGAATTAGCGCTATTGTTCCGCAATAGCACTTTTATAGGCTAGTTTGAGTGCTTTTGAGATTAATTAGTGCTTTTGTAGGCAAGTTTTAGCGCTTTTGATAAATTAGCGCTATTACAGGGTTAATTGAGCGCTATTGGCTCGGAATAACGCTATTGTATGGTAGTTTTAGCACTTTTGGTTGTGTAGCGCTATTGGAGAGCTGTTTGAGCGCTATTGATGTGGTTGTAGCGCTATTGTGTATATTTAGCGCTATTGTAGATAAAATAGCACTTTTTCCTTAAGATAACGAGATGCCTCAGTGTCGGACAAAATAAATCTCCTGATGCCTAACGATTGATGCATGGCGAGGTGAAGTGGGAGTTGTTTTGAACCATAGCAGCCCGATGAGACTTAGGTCATTTGTTAGGATAAATGTCTGTTGAAGTCTAGGCGGCCATGATTGCTTACCTGTTGAGACCCAAAGATACTTGATCAAAGTATCTGATGATAGTCTAGGTTTAAACTTAAGAAAGTTTGATAACAAAACAACTGATGGTGGTTGGATGAATGTCTATGTGCAGGAGGATCTGCGCGTGTTGCAGTTACGCGAGCGCCACCCCGCGACACAGGGATTGCGGATCGATTGACGCAGATAGAGATTGATTGTATTGCGGCTACTGGCCTCTATGAGGTGATGCATATGCCCGTGATTCGGATGAATCACGGCCTGATCACAGCATTGGCAGAGCGATGGCACAGTGAGACGTGCACGATCCATCTGGCCCAGGGCGAGATGACGGTGACTTTAGAGGACGTGTGGCGTATCCTTCGGATTCCGATTCGGGGGCAGCTGGTGACATATGATCGATCTTGGGGGACAGTGTCTTGCCAGAGGATATTTGATGAGGACGTATATATTGATGATGGCTCGATCGCATGGGAGGATATAGCGGCACTATATGAGCCCCTTCCAGCAGTATTGTCAAGGATCATGGGAGGACTTCTGTGTCCAGACAGGCGGTCACATGGATTGGCGGTCGGGTGGGGACAGGTTATAGAGATGATGGTGACTGAGGGGACCCGATATGCCTGGGGGCCGTGCGTGTTAGCGCACATGTATCAGGAGTTACACGAGGTAGTGTACCGAGGGAGAGGGTCTCTAGCAGTGGGCATGACACTGCTGCATGTGTGGGCATGGGAGCACTTACCAGTGACTCGACTGGTGAGTCTCAGATTTCGAGCCGTGGACCAGCCATACATGTTTATGTATAGTGGTATGATGAGTCAGCCCCACTTGGGGAAGTTAGAGTGGTGGCGGCGGGCATTGGATGACCTAGATGTAGTGATCTGGCGGCCATACTTAGAGTGTGAGCCATGGGAGGATGATGCAGAGGCACTACCATATTGCTTCATGACCCGATTTCTCATTTGGAGGACCTCTTATCATGTAGAGAGACAGGTGCTGGGACGGGTGATGAGGCAGTTTGGGCGACAGCAGGGACTGCCTAGCGGATCAGGGGAGTATGCACGAGTGATCCGAGAGCGGTATGCATGGGGTCCAGTGCTACCGTATGATCAGGCACTGGCAGAGTTCTGGACATTGTAGGCGAGGCCATGGGACTTACGACCGAGGGTCGTAGATGCAGGTGTGACAGCAGAGTATACACAGTATCGGGCGGCGCACCCGATCCTGCGGATATCAGACCCAGCTGAGCCGATCCCAGCTTTTGAGGATGAGAGGGGACGAGGACAGAGAGCAGGAGGTCGAGGAGGAGGAGATGGAGGAGGAGGTGGAGGTGGTGGAGGAGATGGAGGAGGAGGTGGAAGAGGTGGAGGATCTGTGGGGATGCCGAGACAGCGGAGAGGGAGAGGTGGACTACCTCTGCAGATATCACAGGGTCCTTTGATGCAGGGAGGAGTGCAGCTAAGTGGGAGGGGGATGGAGAGAGAGATCCCGATGGATACAGGTGCAGGAGAGGGTGGTACAGGGGAGGGTGGTGCTGGGGGTGATACAGGTGCAGCAGCCATGGATATGGGGGAGGGAGCTACTGGGGGTGATACAGGTGCAGCAGCCATGGATATGGGGGAGGGAGCTACTGGGGATCTGCGGGAGCACATGATAGGTTATTTGCAGACCCGGGTGGAGAGATTAGAGGCGGAGGTAGCAGCTAGAGATGTGCAGCTATTTGCACGTGAGGCAGAGCTGACAGTGGTGCTACGGGAGAGAGATACAGCAGTGGAGAGATTGGCAGAGCTGCAGGAGAGAGTCCGAGCAGGAGCACAGGGTCCGTCAGGGGAGACTATGAGGCAGTTTGGGCGAGCACAGGCTGAGATAGAGTATTGGCGAGGTTTATATGAGCAGGTTGTGCCATTCAGTCAGCGAGCTCTCAGTTATACCCAGATGCGATAGTCGAGATCCGAGCGATCACAACGGATGCAGAGCAGTGGGGGAGTGATGGGTCCATTGAGGCGGGATAGATCAGGAGATGCAAGAGGGAGTGGGGGTTCGATGAGGCCTCCATGGAGAGATGGATCAGGTGGTGCCAGTACCAGTGGTGGAGTAGGTAGGGGTGGGGCAGGTACAACATCTAGCCAGAGCGGCATTTGAGAGAGCATTTTTGCATACATGTATTGTATCATTGTCTATTTTTTAGACTGTATCTTGGATGGCTCTTGGTAGCCGATTTTGTAGACTTCATTGTACTCTGATATATGAGTTGATATATATGAGGAGATCCCATATTGTGATGATTATGCATGTGATTATGGATGGATGTTTATGCATGTTTATGATTTATTGCTTAGATGTATATGTGTACATGTATGCATTTGATGAGATGTTTCTTTTATGCATGTTTTTATGATGAGTTATGATGTGAGATACTGACATATGAATGCAGGTTTATATGTGTATGATGTATTTGATTTGTGATGTAATGCTTTATGTATGGAATGCTATGATGATATATGCTTATGCTTGATGCATGAACAAGATTTGATGTTTCCTATTGCAATGTAATGATGAGATGATTTTAATGCAATGTTTGGAATGAATGATATTATGTATGAATATGCATCTAGATGTGTTTAGATGAATGTAATATGGATAAACAAAATGTAAAGTACAAATGTTTATATGATGATGTCTAAATGAATGCAGATGAATAAACAAATGTAAAGTACAAGTGTTTATATGATAATGTGTTTTAAATGAATGCATACGTAAAATGGATATATGAAATGGTATGAACCAATGTTTTGTAAACAAATGGTCTTATGAATCTAAAATGCGTTTAAAATATGTTTGTAAGTACAAATGATAATGGGATGATACTATAACTAATATTTGTAATAAATGTACCTTAATACAATTAAAAAGAGGATAATGAATGCAATGTGAAAATGAATCCTAAAATGAGCATTATAAGATACTTAGTAATGAATGAATGCATCTTTTAACTATAAAGAAATGTATGCAAATGATAAATGATGAAAAGATAATAAAATGATAATGGGTAATTTATATTGGATGAAATGCTTAGTAAATGATTTAAAACAACCAAAGACAATTTGATCCCATGAATGAATCTAATTATTTATGATTGATGCAATGATGAAAATGATTTTTAATGAAAACTAATGTCAATAATGAACTATATGCAATGTTTTAAGTTTAACAATGACATGAATGGACATAATGCAAGATGCACCTAAATGCAATGATGATATTGCCATGAGGAATGCAAGGTTTTTAAGACTTTGCATGATGCACTGATGATGTATCAGAGTACTCGGTCCTGATTTGTATCCAAGATCAGCTTTTAGGTATTTTTGCATGTAAATGCTACATATGAATGAATGGATGGGTGATATGCAACGGAATGCAAATGTATAAACAGATGAGGTGAAATGACGATCCATAGTGCTCTATTTTCATCATTGAGCTTTAAAATGTTGGAAGAAAATACAAGCATCTTGACATAATGATTCAAGATGACCTGAGTATTTCTTTCATGGATTTTAATATAGCAAGTGAATACAAATGACTTGATATAAGGGTCAAGTCGACCAGAGTATTGCTTGCGGAACAGACAAGGATTATCTTCGTTCGTGCATGACTTGGATCGTCCTCCTTGATCTTAGGCTGATCAGATCCTGAGACAAGTGCATACCGTACTAAGAAATAAAAACCTTTATCCAATTTGGAGGAAGAGGAACCAAAGAATGAGCATTGTACCTGCAACCAAACAACATATATACATAAAGAATAAAGAATAAGGATCCTTGGTAATGGTTCATGCTCATATGGTCGAGGTATACGCTGTAGTCAGCAAGCCGTAGTGATCTATGACTGCATTCGGCATAAGATCACGTAGCTTGGTGAACTTCCCACGTAGACACCATTAGTACATGCCCCAGAACTTCATCGGAAATAATGTGCAAATGATACAAAACAATGTGGAAAGATTCTGATACAGATAAACAAACGATTGTACTCACAAATCAACCAAGTATTTGATAGCTTAACATAAT
The DNA here is from genome assembly GCF_030272615.1 of Cryptomeria japonica. NCBI lineage: Eukaryota > Viridiplantae > Streptophyta > Pinopsida > Cupressales > Cupressaceae > Cryptomeria > Cryptomeria japonica. The sequence goes on from NC_081412.1 coordinate 506,861,003, forward strand.
TTTCTTGTCAAAGAAAACGTCATCTTGTCTTTGTTTTTGATAAGGAAGGATGCATCCTTGTTGAAGACAGTTTGATTGTTGATGTGGATTGTGTGGTCGTTTGGTAAGTGGTCATTTTGTGAGTATTTTATCAATGCTTGTTTTGGTATCTGCATGGATGAGTATGTACAATGTGTTGCCATGTTTTTGTGTGATTTTCGATGGGTTTTTCGATGTTTTTGGATTTTGTGTAATAGTTTTTGAATGTTTTTGGATTTTGTGAGTCATTTTTGAATGTTTTTGATATTTTCTGATGATTGCCTGAATGAAGAGCGTAATGATATATAAGACAATGTAGAATCCACTTCCATCACTAGGGTAAGGGTATTGCCCCCAGTTTGTAGACCTGACTTATGAAAAGGTGGGATGATAAACGCATGGAGTACTATCTTAATTGCAGATCAAATAACAAGCCATGGTTGGGATGGATGGATGTATGTGTGCATGAATATGATCGCAACGAGCCTGAAAGATAATGGAGCCATAGCCTTTACGAGTGGCACCTGTTTACCAGGTTTTCACCATCGTACTTACCCAAGATGCCACCGGAGTGGTTGTTCACCGTTTGGATGCATGATTTTTCTTTACTTTTTTGAATGTTTTTGTATTTTCTTCAGGACATTTTCTGAATGTTTTTGGTATTTTTCTGATATGTAGGGGAGCCTGATGCTCTATATAGCTTAGCTATAAAACCGTTTGAGGTGCATGCTGTTGATTGGATTTGCGAGTGGTTCTCCTTCTGATGTAGCCAACTGATATGCCCCAGACCCGAATACAGCAGTGACAACATATGGGCCCAACCAGTTTGATTCAAACTTGCCTTGATGTTCTCTGTTTGGTTGGTTGCGAGGATTTTCTCGAAGAACAAGATCGCCTACCTCAAATGTACGAGATCTAACTCGGTGATTGTAGCTTCTACTCATGCGCTGCTGATAGGCTTTGAGGTGATTGTATGCAGCTTGTCGCTTCTCATCAAGTAACTCTAAGTCCTGAAGATGTGAGACTCTGTATGCTTCATCATCAATGAGATTGTGCAAGGAAACCCGTAGTGATGGTATCTCAACCTCAATAGGTAAGATAGCTTCTGCACCATAGACCAATGAATAAGGAGTTGCACCTGTAGGGGTTCGAATGCTAGTTCGATATGCCCATAATGCTGGATTCAATTGAACATGCCAATCACGACCGGCATCATTGACTGTCTTCTTTAGGATCCTCAATATGTTTTTATTGGATGCTTCGGCCTAACCATTGCCTTGTGGGTAATATGGAGTGGAAAAGCGGTGTTGGATATGAAATTTCTCACAAAGTTCACGGACATCCTGATTTTTAAAAGGAAGACCGTTATCTGTGACAATGGACATGGGTACACCATACCAGCAGATGATGTAGTTGAGGATGAATGAGGCGATCTGCTTGCCGGTGACTTGGGTAAGTGGAACAGCTTTGATCCACTTTGTGAAATATTCGGTGGCGGTAATAATGAATTTATGGCCGTTGGATGAAGATGGATGAATCTTACCCACAAGGTCAAGGCCCCATTGACAAAAAAGGCCATGGTGTTGTGATTGGTTGCAGTTCCTGTGCTGGTGCATGTATCAGGTCACCATGAACTTGACATTTCTTGCATTTCCTGACAAAGTAGTAGGAATCCTTTTCCATAGATGGCCAATAGTATCCAGCTCGCATGATCTTCTTGGCTAGTGATGGACCACTTGAGTGAGTCTCGCAAATTCCTTCATGTACCTCTTCCAAAACCTTTGTTATCTCATCTTGTTCCAGACATCGAAGGAGCGTACCATCAAGACCACGTCGGTATAGGGTTTCGGCAATAATGGTATATCAAGCAGTTTGGCAAATGAAGGTTTTACGTTGGTTATTTGATTGGTTGGGAGGAAGGGTATGATCGCGGAGATAGGTGTAGAACTCACCGTACCATGGGGATTCGGAACCAACAAGGTGACATATCATTTCGGATTCGGGGATATCATAAGCGGGAATCCAAAGCTGTTCTACCAAGAACTCGTAGCGTGTTGAATTTTGTGGAAGATCTAGGAGAGATGCGATGGTAGCCATGGCGTCAGCAGCTCGATTCTGATCTCTTGGTATCTACTCAAAAGTGATAGTAGTAAATGATGTCTTTAGAGTGTCCACCATTTGCTTATATGGCATGAGTTTATCATCTTTGGTCTGATACTCATCAGTTGCTTGTCGAATGACCAGTTGGGAATCGCCATATACTTGTAGTTCTTTTAATTTCCATTGTATGGCTAATCTGAGTCCTGTGATGAAAGCCTCATACTCTGCTATGTTGTTTGTGCATGGAAATGTGAGCCTATAAGACTTTGGGATGCTATCACCTTGAGGTGTGATAAACAAAATGCCTGCCCCCGAGCCATGGTTAGTGTATGAACCATCAAAATATAGCTTCCATGGCTGTGCTTCTGTGATCATGAATATCTCTTCATCTGGAAAATTGGAAATGAGGGGATGATCGCCTATGAGTGGTGCATCGGCCAACTGATCTGCAATAACTTGACCTTTGATAGCTTTACGGTCCACGTACCCAATGTCAAATTCACTTAGAATCATTACCCATTTGGCCAAGCAACCTGTCAATGCTGCTTTGCTGAGTAAGTACTTGAGTGGATCAATCTTTGCGATGAGTTGTACCTTGTGTGTTAATAGATAGTGTCACAATTTAGTGGCTGCTAAGATTACTGCTAGGCAAGCTCGCTCGATAGGTGTGTAATTGAGTTCATAGCCAACCAGTGTGCGAGAGATGTAGTATATAGCACATTCTTTGCCTTCTGTATTATGTTGTGCCAGTAGTACACCTAATGCTGTACTTGTCGCTGAGATATAAAGTAACAACGGTCTACTTGGATCTGGTGGCATCAGCAATGGTGGATTCATGAGATAGTCTTTAAGCGTCTGAAATGCTTGCTGGCATCTGTCATCCCACTGAAAGCGGATGTTCTTGTGTAGCAGGTGTGTGAATGGGTGACACTTATCAGCCAATTGTGCGATGAATCTTCGGATGGATTGAAGCCGTCCTTGTAGTGTCCTTAGCTGACTGATATTCTTTGGAGGTGGCATGTCCATGATTTCTTTTACCTTTGCTGGATCAACCTCAATGCCTTTGCTTGAGACAATGTATCCTAGAAGTTTCCCGGAGGTCACTCCAAAGACACATTTCTTTGGGTTGAGTCGAACATGATATTGTTCCAGTCTATCAAAGATTCTATCTAAGATGTGGAGATGTCCTTCTCTAGTGAGTGATTTTGCTAGTAAGTCATCAACATAATCTTCCATCATAGTATGCATCATGTCATGGAAGATGGTGGTCATTGCTCTTTGATAGGTCGCTCCTGCATTCTTTAGACCAAAAGGCATTACATTCCAGCAATATGTGCCCCATGGATAGGTGAAGGTTGTCTTATGTTGATCTTCGGGTGCGATCTTTATATGATTGTAGCCGAAAAAGCCATCCATGAGTGAAAGCATGGCATATCCCGCTGTTAGATCCACTATGATGTCGATATTTGGTAGGGGAAATTCATCCTTAGGACATGCCTTATTCAGATCTCTGAAGTTAGTACAAATGCGGATGCCCCCTTTTGGTTTGCCGACAGGCACAATGTTGGAGATCCATTCTGCATAATCAATTGGCCTAATGAAACCAACATCTAGGAGTTTCTTGAGTTCTGTTTTGACTAGCACTGCAATCTGGGGATGCATCTTATGAAGCTTCTGCTTGACAGGTTTGGCTCCTTTTGCTACTGTGAGATGATGCATGACTAAATCAGGATCAAGCCCAGGCATGTCTGCATATGACCATGCAAAGTTGATCTGACGCTTCTGAAAGAACTCTATAAATTTAGGCTGTTCCTCTGGAGTGAGAAGAGATGCCAGATGTATGATATGAGGGTTTTCAGGAGTCCCCACATTGTATTCTTTGGTTTCCTCGATGAGAATCGTTGATCGTTCCTATTGTGTACTAGCAGGGAGAATGTCAAACCCTTCATCCTCAGGCGCCTCAGAGAGGTTTTCACCGTTGGATACGCTTTTCTTTTTACTTTTGTGGGATCAAACTGTGCCACAGTGAGGTTTTCACTGGAAGATCCATGTTTTATTGTTATGTTTTTGCAGCTGAAAGGTTTGGCATCCGCCCCGAAGTATGCTGCGCTATTAAGTTCAATGGCGAATCCAACTTTGTGATCCCCGCTTGGTAGATTATCCCTTAATTCCAAAAAGTCAATGATAGCCTCATCGTTCTGGAAGAGGTCAAGACATGGGGGATTTGGTTGGTTCCATTCGAGGAGTTCAGGGTGGACAATGGGCATTACTTCATCGATTAGATTAAGTTCGTTGGAGGTATCAGTGAGGGTTAAGACAGTGTGGTGAAGGTCGTTGATGGTACTCTCCCTATCAGAATCAGGCGTAGGATGAGACGTAGGGTCTGTGGAAGATGTTTCCAGCTCAGGTACCCAAGTAGTCTTTATTTGTGCTTCTCCGTAAACAGGGATGTCTTTGCGTGGTGGAGGTGGTGATGTGTCTTCCTCATCTGAAGTATTAAGTTGCACTGAATCGAATTCCCACTCATGTGAGTCGGTCTCTGAATCACTCTCCAGCATCCGATTGCTATACCATACTGGGATGTCTTTGGAGTTAAACACGACAGGCGTGATTGGTTTATGTATCTTTGTAGTGATCGGTGCTGCAGGAATCGTGATGGGGTTTAATGGATTTGTCACTGGAAGTATCGGCAGTGTTGATTTAGTGACTTCTGTTGGAATGGCTGGTGCCATAGATGCTGCTGCGGGTTCCAATATAGTTGCTACTGCTATGGGTGTTATTGATGGGATTACTGGTTCGTTTGGTGGGATGAATGATATTGATGACGGTTGCGGTGGGGTTGTGAGCCTTGATGGGGCAGTGGGGATAATGCTTGATGGTGCTTTGATTATGAACGGTGTCCTCTTTGTAGTAGGTGGGCAAAATGGTTTGCTAGGTTTTCCTTTGAATCTGAGTTTAGGAAGGATCTCTCTTTCAAAGCCTAGGCCTGTATTACCTTTGGGCTTGAATTCTGGTAGCAGAGGTTCATGTCGTCCTTGTTTGCGGTATCCCAAAGCACTCTGACCATCATATCCCATTCTTTGCATAATGAGGAGGCCTTTGCCATATTGTTCCGTAGGAAGTGTAACTTGCGGTTTGTCAGTGGTGATGGGATCTTTATAGATCCATTCCGCTAGGTCCTCATCTTGTGTCTCTTCCTCTTGACTCTTTCCAAGGATGAAAGGCATCAAGGCACATGCAGGCATGATTAGTGGTTGCTGGAGTAACTGCTGTGGTTTACCATGTGTTCTAGGAGAAGTGGGCATTTGTCCCACACAAAAGAGCTGACTCAAGTTGTATTCTCCAGGACCTTCCTCTGCTACTTTCATCTTTAGCTTTTCTTGCTTGGGTATAGGGGTGTTAGAACTGGCAAGAGAGGCGGGACTTACATATGATGTGGAGGAAATGGCTTCCCTATTATTAGGAACAGTAATTTCTGGTTGATGGCTGATATTATGGCAAAATGCAAAGGGATTTGCATCGCCCAGGATTGTGATCTCTGCACCATTATGTGGGAACTTGATACATTGATGGTAGGTAGATGGAACAGCTTGCATGGCATGTATCCAAAGTCTCCCTAATAATAGATTATATGGCAGAGGAAGGTCCAGAACCTGACAGATGATGTGCTTTACCACAGGGCCCACTCGGATTGGTAGTACCACAGCCCCTTTGGATGAACGCTCCGCATCATCATAGGCCTTGATGGTGATCTTCTTGCGAGGATCCACTGATTCTATTGCATATCCCAATGCTGTGACCAACTGTAGTGTACAAATGTTTAGGCCTGCTCCATTATCTATCAAGACTCGCTTGATCCTGTGTTGGTTGACAAAGCCTTCAATGTGGAGTGAGGCGTTATGAGGTTGTTGGAATGAAGAGTTGTCACTTTCGGAAAAAGTGAGACAAGGTGATGACTTTAGATTTCCAACCATGGCTTGAAATTGGTCCGTGTTCAGGTTTGCAGGGACTGACGCTTCTTGGAGTGCTTGATCCAAGATAGTTTTATGAGAGGGTGACAGACGCAAAAGCTCCAAAATGGATATAAGCGCAGGGGTTTTGTCTAATTGTTCCACAAGATTGTATTGCCTTGGGACAGAGGTGGTGCCCTATGGAGCTGCCTTGATGGTGACCTTGCCACGACGTGTAACAACATTGCAAGTTGAGGTGGGATTTTTGAAGGTGATAGTTGCAATTTGCTCACTGGCATCATACAGGTGATTGACAGTGTAAATATATACAACTTGCGTATAATCAGTGGTATCAGGACCTCGTCTGGACGTGGAAGGACCCCTTTGATCTTGTGATGGAAGTGGATTCTTGAACATCTGATGATCATTATTGGTTGTTTTTGGGTCATGTCCTTCAATCTCAATTTCTCCTCGATCAATAAGATCTTGAATGAGATCTTTCAATCGGTGACAATTACTTGTCTTGTGTCCTCTTCCTTGATGGAACTCACAGTGTTCAGTATCTCTCCACCATGCCGGTTTAACTTGAGGCTCATAATTCGATAACTTAGGTAGAGTGATCAAATTCTGAGAAATGAGTTGTCGCATCACTGTTTCAATGGGTTCCCCTAAGGGAGTGTATGTGCGTTTTTGTTTTTGTGGACGAGGTCTTGGTTCATCATGAGATGTGATGCGACCTTGATTAGGAGGAACATTTGTGTTATTCTGAGGTGGAGGATTTTGTCCTGCAAATCGAACCATAGGTTGTGCATTTTGGATAGTTCGAGCATCCACAACTCCATCGTTGACGATATTTTTGTTCTTGTTCCAGAAGTTCGGTTTATCGCTATTGAAGCGCGGGCGAGGACCATCTTTGGGTTCATTAAAGATTTTGATGAGTCCTTTTTTGATGAGTGCCCTTTCACATTTTATACCTTTGGTGATCATATCGTTAAAAGAATCTGTATCTTTGACATCCAGGTGAAATTCCATTTCTTCATTTAAGTTGGAAATGAAAATTTCCACTAGTTCTCGTTAAGGTAACTGAAGAGAACGTCTGCTAGACATTTGGCGCCATCGTTGCAGGAATACTGAGAATAGTTCACCTGGTTTTTATTTGGTATTGCATAGATCATCCATGGTGATGTCGCGTTCAATATTATAAGAGTAATGAGATAGGAACTTCTGGATGAGTTCCTCAAATGTTCTAATGCCACTTGGTAGTCGGGAAAACCATGATGTGGTTGTTCCTCCCAAGCTTTGGGGAAAAAGGTGCATTAGGTGTGTGTCCTCATAAGCCACTTCAAGACAAGCGGAATGAAATTCTCGGACATGATCGCGGGGATCTCCCTTTCCTCTATATTTTTCGAATTTTGGTGTTTCGAACCCGCGTGGAAAGGGTGGCATATAAAGATTCCTATCAAACGGATAGGGACAGATGTCGTTAAGTGAAAATTGATTGGTCTTAACACCACTATGAAGTTGTTGGGCGAGATTCTCGACTTGTTGCCGCAACATCTCCATTTCATTTGGAGGAGGAGGTGGTGGGTTACCTCGAGGGATGTTATATCTGATGGGATCTCTACGCCTTTCCTCCTCATGGCGACTTTGTCTTTCTGATGCTTGTCTTAATTGGGCAAGATCAAAGTCCGAGGGGAGTTTGGCTCCTTCTTGAGCGAGTTTTAAGAAGTGAGCATCCGCATTGCTCCTTAGTATTTCATCAAATAATCTGTTAAAATGAGGGTTATGCTGAACCCTTTCGATTGTTGAAGGAGTGGGTGTACCTGGGTTTTCATCATTCCTATTTCCTCCAAGTGCTTCTTGAAATTCATTGAGGTTGTCCCCTTCTTCCTCAATTTCTATTTCTCGTTGCCTTGATCGCGATCGGGTTTGAGCCATTTTGTTTACAAGTTTGGTTTTGAAGTTGATTGAAGATGATGATGAGTTGTTCGATGAAAGATGGATGATTTAGTGTTTTGTGTTGTATGGGGATCTCTAGCACTTTAAGGTAAATGTAACCGAAATTCCTTCTTTGAATTGCTTGTTTGTTTTGATAAGATTTGATGTGATAAGGTGTAGAGAAATCTGAGATGTGTTACAGATTTTGACTACCTAGCAATGAGAGGATTCACTCATGAACTAGTTTTAACCTGCGTAGATGTGTCTCTTAGGATGAGCGTATCCTAGATGTAGAAACAATCTAAAAAGTGATGTGATGTGTTTTGATTTCAAGCAATATCTAAAAAGGAATCTTGGGACAATAACCTCTTAATGTTTTGAAAGTTTTGGGATGGATTGATGATGAAGTGATGATGTATGAATGAGATGATGGATGAAAATGTTTTCAACTTCAATAAAAACTTTGTGTCACAAATGGGACAAATTCTATCTCTTCCCTCTCAGGCGTTGGTGGCACTTCTCGAGCTGTGTTGTAGGTGATACAGATGTTTGGGAAGAAGTTGGGATTAATCTTTCCTCCTTGATTTTTGTGATAACTCAAAGCTCTATATTGCATAAAAGCTCTGCTGTTCAATGATTCTGAATCAAACTCGTTTGTTTTACCTTGAAGGTATAGACGCATGCGATGTAGAAAGACTCTATGTGAGACAAAGATTTGTCTATTGAGATAGAAGAATTTCCTCCTTTTGATTAAAGCCTTTGAGCTTAGTGGTCTCCTTTTCAAGGTGATATTCTGATGACACTTCTTCTTTCGCAAGATGTGAAGAATGGTCATAAAAGTTGTCTCTTTGTTGTTTGCACTTTGTTTTTGGTATTTTTGGTTGTGTTGATAGATGTTGGATGAGTACTTTGTTTTTGAAAGTGATTTTCTGATTTTTCTTTGACAAGAAAACAAAGCAAGCACACAAACACAAGAATGTTGCCTAAAAAGGCACAAATGAGTATGGGTCTAGATCAACCCAATTGTTGGACTTGTTTTTGACCCTTCCTTTAGATGTATTTTAAGGTGTATTTCCAAAGCCTGAAGTCGGCTCAATTCGCACTAGGTCTGTAAAACGAACACACTTCAAACACTTTTTATCCCTAAGGTCAAACGGCCAGTTGTGATAAATTTAGCCCACATCTTGATATTTCTTCGACTTTGGTACTACATACCTTATGAATCCCGCCATGGCAGGTAAGGATGTGATATACTAAGTCTTGCACGAGAATAACAAATAGATGATCCCTATGATGGGGGAGTCACCACTTTTATCAAGCCACAAGTGACCTTTCAAAAAGCTATGTTTCTACTCAAGGAAATATGTATGGTGAGTATCTTGGGAGCAAAACCATCTATGCTCTTGCACTAAATTATACCTCAAATATCCTCAATCAATAGAACAGGTGGGCTACTACTTAAAGGTGTTTAGTCATGTTCGATGTTTTTGGACATAAGTTCATTCTGCAGTGACTCACTTAAGAGCCTTGTAACTGGTGGTGGGGCCCATTTGTCCTTTCGGCCAGTTACACTGTAGGAACAGCTATACCCAAGGCTACAGCTTTCGCTCTCTCCTGATTTCTATAGCGGCTCGAAGGATTTACCGCTCGAGGTCGTTCCCAAGAGTATCGATCCCTTGGCAGGCCTCTCTTAAAAAATAAAATTTGAGTGTTACTAACACTTTTCTCTTGCACCTAGGACCACGAGAGCCAAGGGAGAGGATAGTGTGTGTTAGAAGTAGGCCCACTCGACTGACTTTTGTGCACAAGCGTGCCAAACATGAAATTCACTTGTTCTTTTTAATCCATCATGGCAATATGATCTAACTATTTGGAGATGTTGCTCCAACAGTCATGGTGTTCTTTTCAACTTCAAAGGCAATGTGTTTTGTAATCTAGAATTTGGAAATCCTGGTCAACTTAATGAAAAACACGTTTTTGCTTGAAGGAAATTTTGTTTGCAAAAATCAATCAAAAACAAGTGGTTTGTCAGTTTTATTTGCACCAAATTTTTGAAATGTGGATTGTAAATTTTAGGTCCCAATTGATGCAATGAAATCAAATTTTGTTTTGTTAATTTTAAGCACCAAAGAAAATGAGGCCTAACTAGAAAACAATGAAAAACTGTTTTTGTGTTTTTAAGTTCTTTTTAAGCACTTAAATGAAAATTTTTGTGATTTTTGTTGGGTTGTTAACCTGCACAAAGAAAAGAAACAAGTTAATAAAATCAATACTCAAAGGGGGGGCTTCCACAAGCCTAAATTTTGTTTTTTTGGTTACAAGTCAATTTGGGCGACACTCTGTCACAATAGCGCTATTCTGTGTTTTTGCAGAAGCGCTAATTCATACAATAGCGCTAGTCTGCGTGAGTAGAAGCGCTAATTTAAACGGTAGCGCTGCAAGAAAACAAAAACCCGAGAAGACAAACGCGCTAGAAGTGTGTCAATAGCGCTGAAACTGTGACAATAGCACTGAAATGTTGTCAATAGCGCTGAAACATTTTCAATAGCGCTATTTTAGGGTCAATAGCGCTAAAAGAAATTTTTCAATAGCACTAAAACGAGTTCAATAGCGCCGAAGCGCGACCTGTGTGGCAATTTCAACAAGCAAAATGTTAATTTCAGAAAATGATCAGAAGGTTGCGTGTTCGATTCACGTCGGGTTCACCAAATGATGCCCTCCTAAATGGCACAATGTTAGTTTATGATCAAAGAACACAAAACACACAAAGCATTAGCGTTAGTCAATCAAAAACTAAAACATATGAAGGCATTCCAAAAGAGACACTAAAAACATGCTAATGTATCTAACTAAAGAAGTAAAGATAATGAGACATCTCCAACTATCTCTTAGCATGATATTAGTTCCTTCTCCCTTGTTCCTCTCCTCTCCAAGTTCCAAAATAGTGTAGCTCTCAGCAGCTTTTTGCACTATGGATGCTTATGGAGGATTGAGATTTGTAGTATAGCTCCAAATATGAAATGAAAAGTTATTTTTATGCTAAAATGAAGTATTTTAACCAAAAAGACAAGATTTAGTTATGCTATGCTAAATGCTCTCTAAAAATGTCTATAGTCTAAATGCTTACAAGTTTTCAGGATCTGGATTATGAAGGAATGGGCTCTATTTATAGGAAAAATGGAGCAATGGATGGCCAGGATTGAAAGGTTTAATCAAGGGTCAAGCTTGAAAGTTGGGGATCCATGTGCACAATTTGCACCAATAAAATGGTGACAAGTGTCAACATAGGGTTGGGTTGAAAGAAAGGGGTTGGAGGCATTGAATGCCTGAGAAGACTTCATGGTTATCTAGAAGGTAAGGGTCAAGCCTAAATTAGGATTACCCACTGGATTAGGAGTTAATGCAAGGATAAACCTTTGTGCAAATGATTAAGAGATAATCATGGTCAAAGCATTAAAGGCTTGATGAGACCCTTGGGTTGGGTAGAGTTTGAGTCAAAACAAATGTTTTAACCATGTGGGAGGGTTGAATTAACCATTAATGGTTATTGGAGACTTTGGGGATTAAGTGGTTGAAAGTTGGAAGCCTTTAATGGTTTTCAAAGACTTTGGGGTTTTTGGTGGTTGAAGGTTGAAAACCTTCAATGGTTATCCAAGACTTTGGGCCATTTGAGAAGTGACTCCATTTTGCTTATGAATGTGACAATAATTAGGGGATGGATTAAGTTAATTAGGAAGGGGTTAGAAGAATCTAGAAGGGGATTAGATTTTGCAAGTGAATTTGGTGGGTGAGGGAAAATAGGATTTTATTTAAAATAAAAATTCATTTATTTCAAAATGTGTGCAAGTTGCATTTGTAGGAAAATACAAGTGGGGTGGGGATAATGATTTTAAATAAATGTTTTATTTAATTTATTTAAAAGAGGAATAGGGGGATTTTAATTAAATAAATTGATTTTATTTATTTAATTGATTGGAATTTGATTTAATGAATTAATTAAAATAAATTGAATAATTTATTTAATTAATAGAAGAATGTTTGGGGATGAATTAATTAAATATTAATTTAATTAACTGGTGGCTAGTGGATTTTTAATCAAATAAATAGCAAATATTCATTTAATTAAAATGGACAGATTTGTGTGACTACAGTTAGTAATTGATAAACAACCAAAGAGATACATCCTTTCCTTCACAACTATAACTAGTGTACCCAATGGGGGCACACCAATATGAATATGTGTTTTTTCTAACAACTCCTCTAATTGGAACTAGAGTTCACTAAGCTCTTGAGTGGTCATAAAGAATGGCACATGTGAGATAAGGTCTTCTCCTAGGACTTGGTCTATATGAAAGTCCATATCTTGCTTAAGAAAAATATAAACAATACCAAGAATAGCATACCAAGAATCTCATTAGGAAAAATGTCAAAAATATCTCTTAAGAGAGGATGATCATGTAGAGAAATCTCATGGCACTCACTCATTAAAAGGTCATTCACTAAGATAGTAAACATTTAACAACCCTTCTTTGTGCTTGTTGGTGTTTCCAACTAATTTCTCCAAAAGTTCCTCTATAAGAGGCCAACTGATAGAGAAATGACTAGGGATAAGGAACTAGTCACACTATCTACACTTCAAGATTTTTTAAACCTAGGTGGGTATCCCTTATAGAAGCATCTTTGAAATTCTCTCAGCTAATGTGATGCTACAACAAATATGTTCTCATACTACTATGATGATCATAAAATCCCTAAACCTCATAGGATGTGGTATTCATCCCTATATTGATCTGAGCACAATGAGAACCATTTTTCCTATATACTTGAAAATGAAAAACAATGCAGTATGAAAATTGTTGTATTGTAATAATGAACTAATCTTTTCCTTGTTATATTCAACAACACAATATTATGATCAATGCCTTGTCCATTGGGCTATACATTAGATGAACCATTATTACAATGAAAAAATATGCATTTATTGCATTGCCTTTTGCCTATTGTAGTTGATACCTGATATCAGTCACAACATAAGATGAATTTCTTAATTGTAACTCAATACTTTCTCTCTACATAGAACCCTTTGAATAAAGATCAACAAATTTAATCTCCTGCTTTAGAAGAAGCCAAAACTTATTGAAACTCAGTTAACTCAGTGAAGAGATATGAATTCAAAACCCTTGATTTCATTAATTCATATGAGATTTAAGATGACAAATAAGAGAAACAACTCTAAAATCACTAAATTAGATTTCAAGGTTCTTTATACATGTAGAAATTGTATATATAATCCTTTTCAAGATTCACTGCAAGTAGGACATATATCTAGATCACAATATTGCACTGCAAAACCCAAAACTATCGCATACCAATCACCCTTGGTGAAAATTAAGCATACAAGCTTCTCTTAGAGTTAATTGTCTATATTTTCATTCGAGCTAGAAGAAGAAGAAATACAAGGCCTTGATTATCCTTTTATAAAAAAAAAGGATGCGACAAGCTTCGGGCCTTTTACAATGTAGTGCCCTAAAATTGCACACCTTGCAATTTTCAACCACATTTGGGTCTTCACCTTAGTATTTGCACCCCTTGTCCTGATTGAAGACCTGCTTACACTCATGCACATCATAAACACCAAAAAAATTGACTTTTCACTTGTTCTGCACTTGATGCTAGCCCCAAAATAGGGCAGGACCCTCATTGGGACTAGGGTGCCACGCCCTGGTCCCCCTCATTATAGGCCTTCTTTAAACCCTTTTTCACAATTCAAGTTTAGGCGAGATTCTCATCTTCGTGTCAGCCTATGTCAGAAAATTAGCCAATTAATCTGACAAGAAAGTATATAAAGAGGATTTCCCCTCTCATTTGAACATCTACAATCTATCAATCACACGAGCGAGCATTCAAGCACACAAGAGATCAAGCATTCAAGAATTCTGTTGGGACCTCCAAAATTTACAAAATTTTGAGGGCCCAAGTTGAGAAAATTTACTTGCAGCACTCAGAGACATCCTTGCAAAATCTTGCCCAAGTAGCCCACTTGGAGGGCTAATATTTTCAGGCCCATTGAATATCATGCAAAATGCCTTTGGGAAAGTATTGAACACTTATTAGAGATGGAATAGGTCATCTTGTAGCCTCCCGTGGTCAGATTGGATGCATTTTTCAAGCACTTAGTTTGATGGGTCCATGAAGGTTCACACTGTGTGCATTTCAAAAAAAGCCTGAGTAGCCTACTTTGGAGGCTTGCATCTTGCACTTAGTTGATTGTCATGATGAACCACTTGTTCCCTTGTGTTCTCTACAATTTTTTGTGCTTCCCTATCCGTTCTCAGATCCCTATGTCATCATTTGAAATGTTTTCCAAGCCCAAATCATTTACAATTTGTCAAATTTTTCACTTTGCACAGTGAAATGCTTTTCAGCAGAGCTCACTTTGAGTATTTATAACTTGTGTCCAGATGATTATTTCATCAAACCAAATGGTTCTTGTGATTCCTTGTAGCTAAATGAGCTTGTGTGCAAGGTTCCAAACCCTCATGACATCGTTTGCTATTTTTTCAAAATGGATATGAAACAGGCTTTGAAGAGGGTTTTGACAGATGACAATGCAAAAACAATTGAGCAGTGATCTTTGGCGATTAAAATCTTGAAAATCTAGAAGAATTAAGAGAATCCTCTTTGCAGAGTTATACACAATATATCAGTCTACATGTTGCTCAATTTCCTTGGCCTCGTGAGGTTGTTTGATTGGTTTTTGAAGGCGGTTTTTAGAGGTCCCGGGCTCGATTTGGCCATTTTTGCAAATGGTTGAAAAATCAAATTTCCGTGATTGCATTCTGCATATTTTGGCTGAAGTATTTAAAAAAAATGAATTATTAAATAAAATTTGATTTTAAATCATTACCAAGGTATGCTTTAAAGGTGATTTTTTTTTTCCAAGAGAGTGTTTCCGGCACACCTGCACAAAGTACTGGAAAAAATAAGAAGAAGAAGAAGAAGAAATTATTTTAACATCCAAGAGGCTAAGTATAGCCTATGGGATAGATCCTTTCACAAACCAACTTTTGCATTTCAACTCTTTTCTTGTTAAGAATGATGATGAGAGCGCCTAATGATAGGGAGGTAATGTGCTGGGTGGTTGTTAAGTGGCTAGAATGTTTGTTAAGTGATAGATCCTTACTGTTTTGAGGTGTAGTCCCCAAGGACAGAGTGCAAATAGCTCAAAGGCAGTCTAACAACTCGCCATGCTCCACCTCCCTATGTCAAGCTCTCCTTGGCTTACTCAAAGGCTCCAACTCCCTAGTTGATGACATCCTTCCAAGGGCTCCAAAACCAACTTATGAAGCCAAACTCACCAAATAGGTTGAATTCATATTAGGTTAACCTGTTTCAACTTGATTTGTTAGATTTGATGCTTTGCAACCTTCACTTGCATACCCGATTTGACAAAAACTTGATTTTAGGCCTAAAACAACTACTAGGCATTAACCCTCCATTTGGGGTTTTGTGCTCACCCTATTCAAGCGATGGACTTACAAAACAAAAGCTTCACATTTATGGATACCCTTTTGGGAATACTTGAAGATTTTCAAAGTCTCAGGGTCTTTCAGGCCTTCTCCATGACTGTCCTAAAAATGGGTGAAAAAGGAGGGTTTGGTAGGGTTTTGATGGTGAAAACCAAGATTCAAACTAAAAACCTCCAGTATGGGACAAGAAACCTTAGTGCCATGATACTACTAACTAATTAGGCCACAATAAAGAAGATTTACACTTCAAAGTTTGAAAAACAAGATTTTACAAAAAGTTGCTTATGAGGAAAACGCAACAATTTACAACTTTTCCAATATTGCCTCTTTCAAACACATCATTTACAAACAAAACCAATTAAGTTCAACATGTAAGCATGTCTACCATTTAGAAACAAGGAGAATCATGTTAGCCCTGCATGCAAGCATTAGGCTATTACAAAAAATGGATTATTTCATTGTCAAAGCTAACTGTCACTGCACTTTTGCTTTTCACTGTTTTTTGTTCACTGTGACCCGCACTTTCACTATTAGAACTCTTCCCAACAAGTCTATTTTGTGCCCCTTAACAAGGCTCTGTCTTCAATGGCTTATTAACCTTTGTACCTATCATTTTGAAGGAGGAGATTACAAATATAACTTCAAAAGAAAGTGTAAACTCAGTCCTAGTTGACTGTGACAGCAAATTTGCATTACAACCTTGCCTCAAAGATCATTGATTGATCTTGGCAACTTAAAACCCTTAGATAACATCAAAATCACTCCTTGTTCTTGTTTGCAAGCAATTAGAAGGAGGTACAACAACCTTACAAGCTCCAATGTATGATGGAGAGTAGGCTAATGAAGGGAAATTGACTCTAAAACAGTGACTCACTGTCTTTTACATTATTTTCACAAGCTAAACATGAAAACATTCTCCTCATGGCTTAGAAAGCCTCTTTGCCTTGGCATACAAACTTCATCATCAAGGCAAGTCTGTTCAACTATTAAATGCACTTGCTATAGGAGAGCAAAGCATCAAATTTCCTCAAGACCCTAGACAAATGGCACACTTGCCTAGGGCTCAATGGCCACAAAAACTCCTTACACCTACATTCTTGAAGACAAAACATGTATTTAAATAGTTTACAAGTTGACCAACTAGTTCTTGGGAAGCCATGAACATTTTAGGTCTCCAAGAAGCCAAGTTGGTCAAGCATCCTTGCCAATTTCCTAGACAAGGCAGTGAAACTGTCAAATCAAACTAATTTTGCTACAAACTCAAAACTTGATAAAATCAGATGCCACCAAAGGGAAAAGCTTAAGAAAACATATTATAATTTGAAAATGCAAGAACAGTATGGCCAAGTACAGCTGGTGTACAGACTGATGTTCACATGGAGCCAAAAACTAGAGAAAAACCAAGTAAAACTAGTGCAAGTTTGCAAAATGCTTCATAACTTCGAATGATCAACCCTTAAAATAGTTAAAATAGGAGATTAAATACCTCTCCAAGTTGGTTAGCCTCCTGTATGGACAGGTACATATCCAAGGGCACTTAATTTTGACATTTTGATGCCTAAATGACAACTTTTGGTGCCTAGAAAATGCAAGATTGGCCTCCAAGACTAACCAACACCTAAAAATACTTCTCACACCTAAAACCCAAGCATAAAACATGTCTAAAACCTTTTCAAAACAAAAACCACCAAAAAAACTCATTTTTCCATCATTTTGCCAGGCAACACCAAACTGGCAACTGTGAGCAAAAAGATGAAAACAAGAAACCAAAACCACACAATGAGTTCAAAACTCATCCAAATAACCTAGAACAACTTCAAAAACATCCTAAACAAATTTCCAACTTAAAACTAATAAAAATCAAACTTGTGAT
Organism: Cryptomeria japonica; assembly: GCF_030272615.1. Taxonomy (NCBI): domain Eukaryota; kingdom Viridiplantae; phylum Streptophyta; class Pinopsida; order Cupressales; family Cupressaceae; genus Cryptomeria; species Cryptomeria japonica. The sequence continues at coordinate 506,878,411 of NC_081412.1, forward strand.
GAAAATGAAGCTGAGAATGAAGCTAGGTGCTCATGCACCACCTAACTTCTCCACACACCCTTCGCTGAATAGATTGCCCCAAGAATTGGATGCCAAAGTGCTTTTAAAACTGTCTATTGTCTTTGAAAGCATCACACTCAAGAGTGAAGTGTTTTTTTGTTTCAACTTTACCTAAAGTGTAGAAAATGCACACTCTTTCCTCCCAAACTTCTTTTGGTCTTTTCCAACGCCCAGTTTCACAGGGAAGTTGATGAGAATTAGTTCTTAATTGAGCAATGAGGATTTTGGCTTTCCATGAAATGTGGGCCCCAATGCATGCTTTTTGAAGATGGTTATGCAAGGGATTAAACTCTTCAATGTAATAATTTTTCTTCCTCCCTACCTCTTTATTCCAAGCACGCTTGTAGAACTTATCCATAACATAAGCCTTTATCTCCTTATTGTGTGAGGGGCATGTGTTCAAGTATATATCCCATTTTCTAAACTATTTGTTGTTTTGCCTCATCCAAGTCTTCTTTCTTTTGCATGATGTGTCATTGAAGACGATCTTAGGCCATTGACCTTCCATTTTATCAATTCTTTTCATATAACTTATGAGTCTCACCAAAGCAATTGCTTCCATAGGTGCAGCCCCAACTTCACTTAGCATGATATCATAAGGGACCGAATTTTTGAGCTTGAACTTGTTTGTAATAAAGCGTTTTTGAATTTGTTCAATTTGTTTCCATTGAGAATCGGAAGTGTTATTGGCCCAAACTTCACAACCATAAAGAACAACCGGAAGCACTAAAAGCCCAAAGAGAGTTTGGGTAGTCTTCCAATCCCATAACTCTGCCTCTCTACATCTATTTTGAAAAGCATAAAATGCTTTCCAACCTCCTAACATACGCTCCTTTCTGCAACCTTCCCAACTTAATTTTTTGTTGAAGTCAATTCGGAGGTACTTGTAATTTGCCACTTCTTTGAGAACACTGCCTTCAAAGAAGAACTTGTGCTGATTTTGCTTTCTTTTGCTGGAGAAAACCATCACTTTCGTCTTGCTAATGTTGACTTGCATGCCCATTGTTCTACAAAACTGCTCAAGAGATTGTAAGTGGTCTTGTAAGCCAAGAGAAAACCTAGCAATCAAAATAAGGTCATCCACATACAAAAGAAGCTTTATAACAAACTATCCCAAATGAACACCATCACCTCCTTGTAAGTTTAATCATTCTTCAAATTTGTCAATGTATAAACCAAAGAGGGTAGGAGACAAAGGGAACCCTTGCTTGACCTCGATATCACTCCTAAAGCTTTTAGATATGCCAACTAAAGTTCAGATTTTGACTTTAACCTTCTCATATAGCCTATGAACAACTGCTCTAAGATGTATAAGAACCGCTATTTCCTCCATTCTTTGCCAAAGTTTAACTCCAGGGACTGTGCCAAAAGACTTTTTGAAATCCACAAAGCAACAAAAAGCTTCCTCTTTTTGCTCCCAAACCTTTTTAATAATGTGTCTTAGAGTAATACCATGGTCAGTTGTGGAATGCTTAGGTCTGAAACCTGCTTGCCCTTTAGCACGTTTATTACTTTCTTCTACCCACTTGCTGATTTTGTTTTCTATCATACTGCCAAATAAATTTGCAAACAGAGGATTTATCATAATGATTCTATAATTGGATGGATTATTGACATCACCACTCTTGAAAAGAGGTATGGCTAAACTAGTTGTCCAATCTGTGGGGAACCCTTGTTGGATGATGCTATTGAAAATTTTAGTGATATGAGGTGCCAAAATTTTTGTACCCCACTTTAAATACGCTACTTGAAATTCAACTAAGTCTTTTTCTTTACCAATACCCAACTTCTTAATACCCATCTTGATCTCTTGCACAGTGAAAAGATTAGTGGTGATGTTGACGAAAGTGGAAGAGGCAGCCTAAGAAACCTGCTCATAAAGTTGCTCGACATAATTGAGCCATTGAGAGGCAGTGATAGTGTTTTCAATTTGCTTCTTGCTTGTCTGAAGTTCCTTCCAAAATAACTTGGGGTTCTTCTTCCCGAGGAAGATTAACTTTTCCCTTCTTATAACCATGAAATCATCTTTCTTCCTTCTTCAAATCTGCTTGTAAACTTTGAGATTCACTTGCTTATATTTAGTGTCTTTCAAAGTTCTCCTTGCCTTTTTGCATTATTCATCAAACCAAGCATTTACCGAGAAGCAATTAGTTTCGGCTTTTCTATTTTTAGCTCTTTTACATTCATCAAGAGCACTATGGATTATATTTATGATCTCTAGACTACCAAACCCATGGATAGACATTTTCTTCTTCTTAAGAAGCCTTTCAAGTACTATTTGGAAGGTATTACAATTTTTTTGAGTCAGCAAAATTCTGCCCTTTGATGGAGAATGCAGAATATACGTGGATTTCCTCCCAAGCTAATCCTTTTCAGTCCAACAGAAGCTTAAATAAACTAGTTTGTGATCAGATTTCAAATCCCAGAGTTGTTCGCCAATTGAAACTTCCTCCAATTTTTCACACAAACTATGTGAACATATGGCATAATCCACTACATACCACCATTATAAGTATTACAAGTAAAATTGTCAGACCTCACCCACCTAACCAAACCGTTGCATATGACTAAATTGAAAGTCCCACATAAAGTAAGCAGCTGCTCCCAAAAAACATTCCAACCTTTGTTATCTTCTAAGACCCTAGCCCATTGATGAATACTCTCTTCTGTGAACCAAATGGGATTGCAATCTTCCTTACAACAAAAAATGCTAGTTTGTTCACTTGTTGTCCTAGCATTAAAATCTCCCACCAAGAGGACTTGCCCAAGCTGAGAAAACTCTGCAAGATCCTTTTTTAAAGCTACAAAATGATCCTTATGGTCAAAATGTCTGTTATTGTAAGTTTTAGAAACTTGAGGAGCAAAGTAGCATGCTGCGATATGAATGAGATTACCATTTTCTGCAATTTTAAACCAAATGAATTGTTTATTTGAGTCTTCTCTTTCTTACTGAATCAAACGACCTTCTTTTTCCTTCACTAAGATCATGATACCTCTGTGACCTTTGCCATTCCCTGTTGTGCGCTTTGTTCCACACTATCATATTCAAATACCCTTCAAACAAAGGTGTCTTGCACCCCTCATGCTCATGCGTCTCTATGAGACAAATTCTTTACCTTTCGCAATAGGCCCTAACCCAGGTTCCCGTCTCCAAGGATAACCTCTACAATTCCAACATACTAGACTTAGATAAACCTAGGTATTTCTTGATTGCTATTTATGTTGGCATGCAAGACTCAAAGTTGAGTCTAGCTTCCCATTGTCCCATACTGACTTTGTTGGCACATTTTCTACTAGAGGATTTGTTGCCACTTCCTTACCACAAACTTGCTATTCTGCTTTAAAATGAGGCCCAAAAGAGGCAATAACGACTTTCCCTTTGTACAACCATGCTCTTTTTCCCTCATCCCTAGGTGTTCTGACTATTGACATTTCCACTCTCCTTTCCTCTTGCTGCCTAATAGTTAAATCATCATCCAAAGAAAAGTGGGAGCCCCTTAGAAGTTGTTTCTTACTTAGAAGGACTTGCTTATCCCGTATGTTTGACATGATGACTTTAATGGGTCTCGCTCTTTCATCATTAAGCTTACCCACCCTCCATGCTTGGCAAATTCGCCCTTGCCAACTCAACTTATTTTTTAAAAAGTCACTAACCAGATCAAAAGCGCGTTCATTACTCCCATAGTCCTTCACAACTTTAATGATTATGTTTGTTGCTCTACCTTGCCTATCTTTGGTTTCTTTGTCTTGCATACATTTAATACGAGTGTTTGTTTCTGCTACTTTATAAGCAGAATTGCTAACAACTTGTGTCCAGGACATGTGATTTTTAGTAAACCATTTGCCTTACCTTCTCCTTCTGCTTCACCTTCCCTTTCTTCTTCTCCATGACTGTTTGCTTGGTCACTTTATTTACCTACAACCTGAGGCAATTCAAAATTCCACACGTCTCTCCTTATTACTGTAGATTCTTTCATGGCTTGCCAATCAACCTTCATGTCTTGCCATTCATTCTTCCCAACTAAAAGAGCCTCTTGCAACAACGCTAATTGCTCTTTTAAGAATAATGCTAGTTGTTCTTTTACAAACATATTCTTTCTGTCAAAGTGTGATTTGCAATTGTTAAAGAAAGGATTTTTTGAGCCCTTTCTTCCCTTTTGCATTCCAAAACCTCCAACCTCCTCTTGGCCCTTAATAATTCTTGTGCATACAGATTTAATGACCAAGTGAGAGGTGTGGAAGAGGGGCTGTAAAAGGTAGAATCATCAATGCCCTTGCTGCCTTTGGATTTGCTGATATGATTACTCTGCCTAGGAGATTGGGTTGAATGTTGCTTATTACGAAGGGACAAAATGCTTTGCCTTTGACACTGTTTTTTCCTTGCCTGCTCCCACCTTAGACGAGCACGTCTACGTTTCATAATACCCTGAAATTATTTGGCATTGACCCAAACCCACTTCCCTGCCTTGACCGAAGAAGCAATTTTCACTTGACCCAGAAAGTTACAATATAGTTTGAAAGATCTTGTCCGTTTATAATGTTTGAAGGTGAAAGAATTTCCATTGTCATGAGGAAGGAATGAAATAAACAAGATAAAAACCAAAACTAAAAAAACCTGAGAGTGTATGGTAGACAGCCAAAAATAATAATAACTTACTGTAAATGAAAACACTGAAGCCCACTACAATATCTGCTTCTGAGTGGAGCCCCCGTAATCTTTGCTATTGTGCAAGCCGAAAATGCTGTCGGTCTAGGTCCCACATCCAACCTCTGCCCACCTCTGCCCCATAAAGCTGCAAATGTTTCACTCACACACCAGCAAGAATTATTGGGGAGAGCACAAAATTTTTGCGGGAGGGCGGGGTGGAAACCCTAAACATCCCTGCCAGTGTTAGAATGGGAAAAGGGGACTCACGGAGCTCCGAGTTCACCCTAATTTTTGTGGTGCAAAATGAAATTAGGGTTTTGGGCCTCCCATTTCTACAATGTCATTCTCTATTGGGACTAATTCAGCGCGGCGCCATGAGTGCAGTGATGGCAGATTATACAAAGGATGAATTTTGTAAAATTCTTTTAATCTTTCAAGCAATACGGTGACATGTGTAAAGCCATCACGTCCATAATTCTTGCCAACGCCTTGCCAAAGAAGAATGCAAATTGTGGAAGCACAGACATGGCAATTGAACTGTTTCAGCCCACAAAGCAACATTATCTCATAAGATGTAATGATCGCAGGATATGTATCAAATAGATTTGTTGAAAACTTTAAAGCATTCAATTGAATGCAAGCGACAGATGATCAGCCGCCTTCCACAAATTGGCCAAATGGGGAACCATGGACAAGGTTAATTGGCCAAGACCCCACGCCTCTTCTCAATGCATCCTCCCTGCCGAATAATAAGCATATGTATGAAAAACGTAGAATCATAGACAAGCAATGTGAATTGTTTTGGCAGAAATCTTCAAGGCAATGTCATCTCAAGAATGCAATGATTGCGGATCATGCAATATGGATTCGTTGACAAGGCGTTAGAAACTTTAGAGAAGATGTCATTGGCAAGTTTAATGTCAAGATTCCATGCCTTCTCAATGCCCTCACTGTCTGCCAATATGAAAGTCGTGGGATAGGTTACCCACAGCCATCAAATGCATAGAGCATAAAGGGGTTCGTAGAGTGTTGTAATTGCAGCGCCCTGGGTGATATAAGCACAAATGTAAAAGCATGGACATGGAAAGAGAATTGATCCAATGCCTCAAAGCAATATTAACTCATGGAATGCACTGAGCTCGTGAACTGCACATAGTGAATGTGATAATAATAATACTGTGAAGTTTTCAAGCAAAACTGAAGGAGCAGGTGTAAAACAAAATTCATGATTTTTCCCATCTTCTCGTCCACGCCTAAGCAAATAAGGGAGTTTGGGAATAGTGAATCAATACCCATCAAAATGCACAGAATGAGGGCAATGTCAGATATTATAGTTTGATATGCTCTAGAAGATGATATATGCGAAGCATGGAAGTATGCAGAAGGTGAAATGAGTTGTTTGAACAGGTGACTTAAAAGAGATGCAATCTTATCACTGCCACGGTTGAGTGGTATGTAAAAAATGGATAAGAGATAAAAGGCATGGGAAGTATTTGCATAAAATTTAAAATGAAAGGGAATAAGGGGATTACTTTTCCAGTTGGCGCAGACAAAGTATTTCTTCCATGTGATGAAAATTATTTGTCAAGAGTGCCGATAGGGGGAAATATACATAAGGGTTTTAAAGTATAAGTGATAAAGAAAGTGATATATGTAAACCCTTTGTCAAATTTAGACAGAAAGAGGAGGAATTTTAAACAATGACTCAATGAATTTCCTCTCACAATAATTATCTTTACCAGGTGTAATTATTTGCACTTCAAAAGTGTGTTGTGTAACAACAACCATTTATTTTTACCAGGTTGAAAATATCTTAACAAAGAACATGCGGGAGTCAAAATGGACAAAAAGAACTTTTCACCCAAAAAAAAAAGTAATACACAAAAGTCAAGTAAATATTTCTACTTATGTGAAAAATATTTATTACTAGAGATCAAAAGTGTGCAGAGATTGGGTAATTATCTTCATCAAATGAGAAGTGCTTTCATGGGAAAGCAAGGATATACAAAATGGGGAATATTTTTCAGTTAAAGGGAAAGTGCAGAATAATAGGAAAAGTGCAAAATGTTGAAAGGGCAGAGGGTATTTTTCAATTGCAGAGAGCAGAGGGACATGTGTTACTTGCAAATCTGATTTGGAGAAGACATGTCACTTAATTCTGGACCTTTTTTTCTTCCCATTTATTCTTCTTCTCTTCTCATTCTAAGGGTTCCAGTTCTAGTTTTCTGAGTAGATGTAATTGTTCGTAGAGAGTTGTTTCTGGCTGATCTTTTCTTTGAAGTTTTGGTTTCAGCATGTTGTGATTAAGTTTGGGATAATGGCAAACAAGTCAGTTTGTAGTGATAGTGTGAAAACATGTTGTAATGTTTCGAGTATGTTTAGTTTTCCTTTTAAATCAGGATGATTAAAGGTTTGAATGATTTATGTTATACCTTTGTTGTAATAAATGTTAAATTGAAGGCTCATATTCAATGAATGTGTTAAAATTGGCTTTCAATTGAATGTTGGAGACTACGTAATGCATCTCAAGATTAGTAAGAATGTTACTAACATGTCATAAGAGATCTCATCTTTGTAGTGCATTGATGATTTGGAAGATCACTGGTTTTGTGTTATTGTCATTGTCATGAATGGACATTTCATGTTGACTCTGTGCAAATCCTAGAGGGACCAAATCTTAAATCAAATTAATCTTCCTTTTAACCCTTTCCTCTCTTATAAGTTATTCTTAATTATTTGGTCTCTTAGATGTGCATAAATGAAATATAACCAGAATAGAGCAAATTTTGGATAGTGTTTTATGTATTATGGATAGTCAAGCTGAGAGCTATCTATTATATGCAATATTTATCTTAAATTATGTTAAATTTATAGATGTTACAAGAGGTCTACCTGCCTAGGTTTTCCAGAGCCTGAAGTGTACAAGGGTTGCTTAGTTTATAGGAAACCCTTGTCAATTGGCCAATGAGCTTAGAATTTTTTTGAAGGAAAAAAGCTAATTTTGAGGTAATTTTGAGAGATCACATGGAAACACCAACACATTCAAGAGCAATTGAGAATTTTTAGTCTTCCTTCAAGGCTTGGAGCAGCAATAAAGTCAAAGATCAAGCATTGAAGTGGAGATCTACATCCTATTTCATGAAACCCTAATTCCATGTGGAGGCAAGCAAAACTTCTCAAGGAGGTATAATCATTTCAATTTCAGTCATAATTCAGCATCTCTCTCAAAAGGGGAACATTTCTTTTTAGTCATTTCAATTACATTTATCTCAATTTCATGATTAATTCCAAAACCGAGGTTTGACCGAAGGCAAGCCCCTATTCTCAACCTATTTCCCTTTATTTTCGTGTAGGAAATAGGTGCGTAGTTGCACTTCTGGAAATAAACTTTAGACACAGAGACGAAAAAACCCTTTTCGATGCATGAAAAATTTGAAGGACCAAGAGGCAGCGCCACAATCCCCAAAGATCCGAATTAGCTCATATTTCTCAGATCCAGGTGCACAATTAAATCCCGCATTTGTAGCTCAGTATTTTCTCAGTTTTGTCTTCAATTTCAACACTTAACCCTAAATCAACATTTCAACTCACAAAAGAGGGAAAAACCTATCATAATCTATCAATCCACTTAGTATTCAATCCTTATTTGATTTGTGATTGAATCTAGCAGATTCCTCCCCTCTTTTAAATGTAAAGGAAATCTTCCCCATCAAGCGAAAATTGATTTGGTGTTTTCTCCTTCTATGTTGCAAATTGCCAAATCAAATTTTCCCCTTTACATTTTGGTGAACCCGACTCCTTATACCTTTAATTCCGATTTTCTTTTTCTTTTTTCTTTTCAGGGGTAAACACTTTTAACCTAGAGCTATGAACCGGTGGGGCTTGGACCTTGATGGCAAGAACAACCACACAACAACTTAACCATCACAACATGCCACTACTGGCAATTCTGATTTTTGTTTTTCAGATCTGAGTGTGTATGCAATTTAAAATTCAAAATTTCATTTACAATTTTGATTTCCTTGCAAATTTTAAAAATTTAGAGGTTAATTTCACTATTTTTATTTTCAAAATTGAGCTTGTGAATTGCATAATTTGGGTTAATTGATTTAGATCTAAATGCTCTTAAATTTTACAAATCAAATTTTCATCTACAAGTTCAAATTTCAATCAAAATTTTAAAATTAAGTGGTTGATTTCAAAAACCCTAATTTTTAATTTAAAAATTGAGCTTGTGGGTTGTTTAAATTTTGAATTTCCCTCTTAACATTTGGCTGTTAATTTCAATACAAATTCAAAATTACCATCTTGGAACAAATTTCAATTTCAAATTTAAATTTTAAAACTAAGCGGATAATGCAACAAACCCTAATTTTTAAATTTAAATTAATCTTGTACATTTTCCAAATTTTCAATTTCTCTTTAAGCATTTAATTTAATCTGAAGCATTCTTTTATCCCTCTCCACATCATAAAAGTGGGCCCTTAACCCTAAGTGTGCACCTTTTTATTTTATTTTTTCAATTAATCATTTCATCAAATGCCCTAATTATGTCCTATTTTGACCTTCAAGGCATGATTTTGCACATCTAGACATCTTGGATTTCCACATCCTTCTGGAATTCACTTAAGAATCACAAAATATTGCTTCCTCAAAAATTTGGCAAAAAGTTGGTCGGACCAAGAGGCAGCCTCTTGGTCCTGACTTTTTCACCCCAAATTTCGACATTTTACCGTTTAAATCTAGATTTGTAAAATTATATTGATTCTAGGTCAGTCTAAGGTCGAAAACAAAGTAGGGATTTGTAATTTAAACTTTAAAATTAAGAGGTTATTTTCAACCCTAGTTTTAAATTTAAATTTCTATCTCCTAGTGGGTAATTTTTAATTAAGAGGTTATTTTAGCATAGCCCTAATTTTAAATTTGAATTTCCTAAGAGGTTGGATTATTGCTCTTTGTACTTTCAATCAATTTATTCATTTAATTGAGAAATCATTTTTCCTAGAATTTTGCATTATTCAATTATTTTGCAACTTAGATTCCAAAATTCAAATTTCAAGTTTCCAATTTCCCTCCCTTAGTGCATGAGTTTTACTACTATTAGTCCAACCTATAGTGTCCCCATGAGAAGAAGTTATAGAATTAAGGCTTCCCAAGGTTTAATTACTGAGGAGATGGAGCCTAATCTAGACAACTTTTTCCATGAGGATATTGGTGGTTCTTCCAATCCTACAAACGTCCCTATTTCTCCTCATTCTTTAGATAATTCTCATGATGTGGTGGAATCACTAATTAGGGTTTTCGTTGACCAATTGGAGAAGATTGACAATCAATTTGAAAATATTCAACAATGGATGAGTCAACAATACCCGGAAAGTGAAGCTCTCCCATTGATTAAAGGATTAAAAAGAATGGTTCAAAGTGATAAACTTGGTGTTGATATCTTGCATGGTATTGCTCATATTGTTGATTCTAATATTATGCCCATGAAGAGTTGTGCTAAAGCCCTAGGTTATACACAACCTCCTAGTCAAGTTAATCATTTCATTCCTTTGACTACTCCTATGGCTAGTGTTCCCACATTTACATTAAACATCATGGCTACCTCTACACAAAATGTCATA